>NC_051066.1:2815448-2940448 GCF_004664715.2 Peromyscus leucopus
GAGATCTTTTCCCATTCTGTATGGTGTCATTTTGTCTGATTTACCATGTCCTTAGCCTTAGAGAAGCTTTTCAGTTTCAGGAGGTCCCATTTATTGATTTTTTGCTCTTAGTGTCTGTGCTACTGGTATTATATTTAGGAAGTGGTCTCCTGTGCCAATGCGTTCAAGGTTACTTCCCACTTTCTTTTCTATCAGATTCAGTGTAATTGGATTTATGTTGAGGTCTTTTATCCATCTGGACTTGAGTTTTGTGCATGGTGATACATATGGATCTATTTGCAATCTTCTATATATTGACATCCAGTTATGCCAGCACCATTTGTTGAAGATGTTTTCTTTTTTCATTGTACAGTTTTGGCATCTTTATCAAAAGTCAGGTCTTCATAGGTGTATGGATTAATGTCAGGGTCTTCAATTCCATTTCATTAGTCCATGTGTCTGTTTTTATACCAATACCAAACTGTTTTTATTACTATAGCTCTATACTAGAGCTTGAAGTCAGGGATGGTGATGACTCCAGAAGATCCCTTATTGTACAGTATTCTTTTAGCTATCCTGAGGTTTTATTTTTCCATATGAAGTTGAGTATTATTCTTTTGAGGTCTATGAAGAATTGTGTTGGGATTTTGATAGGGAATGCATTGAATCTGTGTATTGCTTTTGGTAAGATTGCCATTTTCATTATGTTGATCCTACCTATCCATGAGCATAGGAAATCTTTCCATTTTCTCATATCTTTCTTCAAAGGCTTAAAGTTTTTGTCATACAGGTCTTTCGCTTGCTTAGTTATAGTCACCCCAAGGTATTTTATATCATTTATGGCTATTGTAAAATGTGATGTTACTCTAATTTCTTTCTCACCCAATATATCATTTGTATAGAGGAGGCCTACTGATGTTTTGAGTTAATCTTGTATCCTGCCACATTACTGAAGGTGTTTATCAGCTGTAGGAGTTCCCTGGTAGAATTTTTGGTGTCACTTATGTATACTATCATATCATCTGCAAATAGGGAAACTTTGACTTCTTCCTTTCCAATTTGTATCTCCTTGATCTCCTCTTGTTGTCATATTGCTGTAGTTATTGTGTACTATATTGAATAGATATGGAGAGAATGGACAGCCTTTTCTTGTTCCTAATTTTAGTGAAATCACTTTGAACTTCTCTCCATTTAATTTGATGTTGGCTGTCAGCTTGTTGTAAGTTGTCTTATTATGTTTAGGTATGTTCTTTGTATTCCTGATCTCTCCAAGACCTTTATCATGAAGGGGTGTTGGATTTTGTTGTAGGCTTTTTCAGCATCTAAAGAGATGATCATTGGGCTGGAAAGATGGCTCAGGGGCTGGAGAGATGGCTCAGCCATTAAAGGCTAGGCTCACAACCAAAAATATAAAGAGATGAACATGTGTTTTTTTTTCTTTTAGTTTGTTTATGTGGTGTATTACATTGACAGATTTTGATATATTGAACCATCCTTGCATCTCTGGGATGAAGCCTACTTGGTCATGATGGATAATTTTTTTGATGTGTTCTTGGATTCAGTTTGCCAGTATTTCATTGAGTATTTTTGTATCAATATTCATGAGGGGGATTGGTCCATAATTATTTTTCTTTGTTGTATCTTTGTGTGGTTTTGGGTATCAGGGTAACTGTAGCATCATAAACAGAGTTTAGCAATGTTCCCTCTATTTCAATTATGTAGAACAATTTGAGGAGTATTGGTATTAGCTCTTCTTTGAAATTCTGGTAGAATTCTGTGCTGAAACCATCTGGCCCAGGTTTGTTTGTTTATTTGTTGGTTGGTTGTTTGGTTGGTTGGTTGGTTGGTTAGTTGGTTGGTTAGGAGATTTTAATGACTGCTTCTATTTCCATGGGAGTTATAGGTCTATTTAAATTGTTTATCTTGGCTTGATTTAATTTTGGTATTGTAGTACCTATCCAGAAAATTGGCCATTTCTTTTAGATTTTCCAATTTTGAGTACAGGTTTTTGAAGTATGACCTGATTATTCTCTGGATTTTCTCTTGTCTGTTGTTATGTCTCCTTTTTCACTTCTGTTAAGTCACTAGTGTGAGATTTTTCCATCTTCTTTATGTGGGCATTTAGTGCTCTGAACTTTCCTCTTAGTACTGCTTTCATGGGGTCCCATAAGTTGTATATGTTGTACATTTGTTTTCATTGAATCCTAGGAATTCTTTAATTTTTTTGTTTCTTCCTTGACCCAGTAGTGATTCAGTTGAGCATTATTCAATTTCTGAGTTTGTAGGCTTTCTGTAATTTGTGTTGTTGAATTCTAACTTTAAGCCTTGGTGATCCGATAAGATACAGGGATTTATACCAATTTTTGTTTGTTTGTTTGTTTGTTTGTTGTTTTGTTTTGTTTGTCTGTTGAGATTTGCTTTGTGACTGAGTATGTGGTCAAATTTAGAGAAGGTTTTATGAGGTGCTGAAAAGAATATATATTCTTTTGTGTTTTGGTGGAAAGTTCTATAGATGTCTGTTAAACTCATTTGAGTCATAATATATGTTAGTTCCCTTATTTCTCTGTTAAAGTCTGCCAAACCTGCCCAATGGTAAGAGTCGGGTGTTAAAGTCTCCCACTATTAGAGCATGGGGTTTGACATGCAATTTAATCTTTAGTAGTGTTTCTTTTATATATGTGGGTACCCTTATAGGTGGGACATAAATATTCAGAATTGAGACTTCATCTTGATGGATTTTTCCTGTGATGAATATGAAATTCCTTCTCCATCTTTTTTAATTAATTTTAGTTTGAAGTCTATTTTGTTAGATATTAGGATGGCTACACCAGCTTGCTTCTTAAGTCCATTTGATTGGAAAGTCTTTTCTCAACCCTTTACTCTGAAGTAATGTTTGTCTTTGATGTTGAGGTGTATTTCTCATATGCAGCAGAAGGATGGATCCAGTTTTCATATCCATTCTGTTAGCCCATGTCTTTCTATAGGTGACTTGAGTCCACTGATACAAGGGATATTAATGACCAGTGATTGTTAATTCCTGCTACATTTTTTGGTGGTTGTGTGTGTGTGCGTGTGTGTGTGTGTGTTTCCTTTCTTTGGGATTTGCTACTGTGGAGTTATCTATTTTCTGTGTTTTCGTGGGTGCATCTGACTTCCTTAGGTTGGCGTTTTCCTTCTAGTACTTTCTATAGGGCTAAATTTGTGGATAGGTATTGTTTAAATCTGGTTTTGTCTTAGAATATCTTGTTTACTCTGTCTATGATCATTGAGAATTTTATTGGGTCATTGAGAGTTTTGTTGGGTATAGTAGTCTGGACTGACATCTGTGGTCTCTTAGTGTCTGCATAACATCCATCTAGGACCTTCTAACTTTCAGAGTCTCCATTGAGAAGTCAGTGTTATTCTGATAGGTCTGCCTTTATAAGTCACTTGGCCTTTTCCCTTTGCAGCTCTTAATATTTTCTTTATTTGGTGTGTTTAGTGGTTTATTATGTGGCAAGAGAACTTTTTTTGCAGTCTAGTCTAGTGTGCATTCTATAAGCTTTTGTATCTTCATAGGCATTTTCTTCTTTAAGTTGGGAAAGTTTTCTTCTATGATTTTGTTGAATATATTTTCTGTGCCTTTGAGCTGGTATTCTTCTCTGTCTTCTATCCCTGTTATTCTTAGGTTTGGTCTTTTTATAGTGTCCCAGATTTCTTAGACATTTTGTGTTATGACTTTGCTGAGTTTAATGTTTTCTTTGACCAATGACTCTATCTCCTCTATTGTATCTTCAATGACAGAGATTCTCTGTAGTTCCTGTTTGCTTACCCAGATTTTCCATTTCTAGCATTTCCTCAGTTTGTGTTTTCTTTATTGCCTCTATTTTGATTTTCAAGTTTTGAACTGTCTCCTTCACCTGTTTGATTTGTTTTTCTTGAAGAGATTTATTGATTTTTTTTCCAATTTTTTGTTTACCTTTCCACAATTTCTTTAAGGGAATTTTTTCATTTCCTCTTTAAAGACCTCTATCATCTTCATAGAGTTATTTTAATGTCATTTTCTTCTGCTTCTTCTAATGTTGGGATGTTCATGTCTTGTTGTTGTAGAACCACTAGGTTCTGGTAGTGCCATGTTGCTCTTTATGTTGTTTAATGTATTGTTGCACTGGTGTCTACTCATCTCTTCTTCCAATCAATGCAGACAGTGTTAGTGCTGCTGGAGTCCTCTCTTCATGAGGTTGGTGCAGGTGGTGTCTGTGTCTCAGGGAGCTGCTGAGGTTGAAGGGAATGAGTGGGTTTGGGGGGCAGATTACAGGGTCTGATGGGGGTGGAAATACCCACAGGAGCCTTGCCTGCTGGCCAGGTAGTGGGGCTGTGATGGGTGAGGGTGGGGAGGCACCTATTTGTCATTGTTTAAGGAGGTTGGTTACAAGTTGTTATTGGCAATGGTCAAGAAAAAAGGTAAACAAAGGAGATTAGATTCAGGGATCTTGTTTTGAAAAGAAAAAGTGGGGAATACAGAAATGATAGAATAAAAGGGCAGATTATTGAATATGCTTTTAAACCAAAAAAAACACCTACTAGTCTTAAATATTTTACATTCACATGAATTTTTGTATATTGATACAAATTTGAGATTATTTTTGTTATACTGTATATGTTTGTACTCATGTTTAAGATATTTTTATGTATTGATACAAATTTAAGGTTATTTTTGTTAGAACCTACTATACATATTTTTCTACTCTTGTTCAAGGTATTGTGCCTATACAGCTCATTTAACAATTTACTGTAAATTTCTAGTCCTTGAAAGTTATTATTACAAACTACTTAGGATAATAAAGAAATGCAGGTTAATAGTTAGTCACCTATTACAATCAAACTCGTAGTCATGTTAGGTATGTTTTCAAGACCAAACAGAGATATATTTTAGTTAGATAGAGGGTCTTCAAACACTTCAGAGATCTACAGAATATGTCATTTAAAATGTCTTAATAACATAAGGGTTTTTTTTTTTAATGACATTGAGACATGTCTGCTCTTAGCAGCACCAATCTACCTCAGAGAAGATGATGGACATTGAAAAACCTCCATATGGAGTTTACTTCCTTTGTGGTGAAAGTTAGCCACTGGTCAAGAATTTGCCCTTGCCTTGATTGCTGACAGTATGGTGTCCAAAACTGGACAAATAGGACGCACAAAAAAAGTGACTACTGAACTTTTCCAAGACAAGGTAGAATAGTCCCTCAAAAATCTTGCTTCTCAGAAAAGTCTGTCAGATATTCTAGGTTTGCAGGGTGAAGATGGATGCCCCAAAGTTTATAGAAACCTTGGATGATTGTCCAAGCAGCCAGCTGTTTCTGTCATTTATTTGTTTGCTCTGCACTTCCTGTTTACTCAGGTAATATTATTTCCTTCTCGGGTTTCTGATGGAGTTGAAGACTAGATTGTTATAGCTACAGTTTTTCTTGTTACCAAATTCAGAAAAGAAACTCGCAAGAGAGGTGTAAAGTATATGAGATTGAGAGACATAAAAAGATAGTTTTGGGTTGGTAATACAAGTTAGGATAGAAAGTAAATTAGGTACAACACTTTGGATTCACCAAGATAGGACAGATAATGGAGTATTTTCTCTGAATTGCTCAAATGCAAATGGACTGGACATTGTTAATGTAATTCTTGCCTGTATTTGCATATAGTTATTGTATTTATTGTATATAGTTTTACTATGTTAGTTAAAACCTTCACTTTTTGTTTAGACAGAAGGGGGAATGTTGTACAACATTTTGATTGTGTTCTGACAAATAAAGCTTGCTTGGAGTCAGAGGGCAGAGCCAGCCACTACTTGACCAAAATTAACCATAAAGGTTTGGAGGACTGTAGACAGAGAGGAGACAAGAAGTAGTAAGGCAGAGCAGAGAGAGGATCTCAGCCCTCTGGGACAGAAGAACAGTAGAGGTAGGAAACAACTGGTATCTGCTCCCTGCTTTTCTGATCTTTCAGGTTCTTACCCCAATATTTGCCTCCCAATTTTTTATTGATAAAGTTTAATTAGATTAACACTTCACCATGTCTGTGTCTATGGTCATACAGCAGCTAGAATCTGACTTGATGTCCATAGCTCCTATTACCACAGCAGGCCATGTGGCTATCTGAGGTCTGGTCAACCACCTCAGACCATTTTGGTGTCCTAGGACCATGCAGCTGCCAGGGCCTTACTGATCTGGGTGGCCTGGGCTGCCACCAGGGCCATGGTGATGTTCAGGTCTGAGCTACTTCAGAAGGGTCTGGGTCTGTGGTCCTACTGCAGCTGGAGTCTGGGTTGATCTCCATAGCCATGTTACCACAGGCAGCCATAGGAACCATGCACGTTGAAATCCTTGGGCTGTGCTGAGCCAGCATCACCTTTTACTGACCATGGGAAAACTGGCCCTGCCCCTCACTGGCCACTGGAACAGAAGAGCTTCTGTACTCCTCACAGAAGTGTTGGCCCCACGCTCAGGGAGAGATGGTCCCACCTCTCACTATTGGTGTGGGAAAGCTGGCCCTGATGACATGGGCATAGAAGAGCTGCCTCCAGCTCTCCCCTAAGGTAGCTGGTCCTAGCAGCCCAGACTGACCAAATCAGCTACCACCCAGATCCACATCCAGGGTTTCAAGTTGGCCCACCCCGACATCTACCCCATCTTTGACCAGCTGGAGTGTGTGAAGGGACTGTTCCTGCAGAACCATAGATGCAGAATCTCTATGACTTGGAGTAACAACAGGATATCTGAGAAAAGTTTTAGTGAAGGTCCAGTGATGATGCTGTACTAGAATCCAGAGGCCTTGAACCAGACCAACAACTCATTGCAATGAATATTTGCAAGTAAAGCTGAGTGGACCAAAGGGTGTGCTACATGACACACTGCAGCTCCCAATGCCACTAAGACAAATGAAGAGGTGTTGGACAAGTGGGAAAGATGGAGAAGTGAAGTGTTCATTTGTTTTGTTTTGAATCAATATTTTTTAAATTTTCCTTTAAGGGGATATACTACAGGGTTGAGGGGTAGATATGGAGGGGCTGGGAAATGAGTGGGATTGGGGTACATGATGTAAAATTCCCAATGAATCAATTAAAAATTATGTAAAAACATGAATAACAGAAGATTTATTTATAATACTTCAAAAAAGAAATAGCTATCCTGGAGTGCTAGCAGATGCCTGCAATCCCTTCACTTAGAAGGTTAAGGCAAGAGGACTGTGAGTTTAAGGCAAGCCTAGGATACATAGTTTATTGGAATACCCTAGTATTATGCTCATTCTAGAAACTATATGTTGCCAAACAAAAAGCCCAATGTCAAGTGTGGGATACCTGTAGATGTAACCAACTGTCTTATTAAATAAGATACACAGAACCAATGTAAAAGAGAAAGCCAAGAGGTCAGAGTTTAGAGCTAAAATCTCACCCTTCCTCCTGCAGTGGTCCCAGCTTTCTGAAAGAGAGCTATTTCCCTGTGTGTAAGTCGTTTCATAGTCATTCTGCCTTCTCATTGGCTGTAACCCAAACACGTGACTGCCTCGTCACTGTCTGTATGTACAGCCCCCCAGGTCTTTAAGGCATATGTCTCCAATGCTGGCTGTATCCCTGAACACACAGAGATCTATGGGGTTAAAGGTGTGCACCACCACCGCCACACTCTATCTATGGCTCTAATAGCTCTGACCCCCAGGCAACTTTATTTATTAACATACAATCAAAATCACATTTCAGTACAATTAGAATACCACCACAGATACCTTTCTAGTTTCTAGTCTGAGGTGTCCCTAAGGCCCCCCAAACAGTATGAACTACTACCATTGCTCTTGATTGCCCACAGAACTTCATAAGACTCTAGTGTTTAAGATACCACACACACTTGGCATAAAACATGGAGAAATCAATTCAGTACTGACCAAGAAGCTCCCTCCATACTGCCTAGCTCCTATAGTACTGGGGAGTACTATACAGCCTCCTTGGGGGCAGGGGAAGCCATCTTCAGTCTTACTTAGCTATGAACCCTGTGAATTGCAATAAAGACAGGTGTGGCTAGATATGCCCATACATGCATTAGTGGCACAAATAGTATGAGAATAACCAGCCACTTATGATTGGCTTTAAAGCGTGCTCCACAGGAGGAAGCACATGCCCATTGTTACAAATCTGACAAAAAAAAAAAAAAAAAAAAAAAAAAAAAAAAAAAAAAAAAACATGGTTGGGAGCTCACAATCCCTAGAGGTGAAACTATTTCGCTAAATGGACATAGTATCAAAATGGACTCTAAATTTGTATCTCTCTGCCCATAGATTAGTGAATGTCTCAGAAGTCATCAGAAAAACTTCTTTCTTCAGTGGATGGTGGTTAACATAGAAACTCACAACTAATCAAAGTGCAGAGTGTGTCAGTGCAGTTCTTGGCCAAAAATGGCATATCTATGCCCTTCATGGATTAAGGAAAAAAGAAACTTTTCACGATAAGCCCAAATCCATGACACAGCCGGCACTGCAGAAGACACTCGAGGGAATCTTACATGTGGAGGAGAAATGCGTCTGTGGGGCCACAGGAAAGAATAATAAATAAGCAAATGAGAGCTAGAAATGGATCAAACATTATAAGAGCAACAAAGTGACAAGAACTAATAAATTCTTTTCTGTAATAACTCTGGATGTTAACAGTCTCAATTCTTCAATGAAAAGACATAGACTAACAGAAGTTTGAATTTGAATAACAGAACACATCTACTTGCTACCTATGAGAAAGGCATCTCACTAGATAAAACAAATATGGCCTTGAAGAAAAAAGATGGAAAAGGATATACCCAACAAACAAAACCAGAAAGTTAAATGATGCTAATATCTAGTTTAAAAAAAAATAGTCAGCTTTTTGATAAGAACTTTAAATCTCTAAAAAAAGAAATTGAAGAAGATATCAGAAAATGGAAGGATCTCCCATGCTCATGGATAGGTAGAATTAACATAGTAAAAATGGCAATCTTACCAAAAGCAATCTACAGATTCAATGCAATCCCCATCAAAATCCCAACACAATTCTTCACAGACTTGGAAAGAAAAATACTCAACTTTATATGGAAAAACAAAAGACCCAGGATAGCTAAAAGAATCCTATATGATAAAGCAACCCTTGGAGGCATCACCATCCCGGACCTCAAACTTTACTATAGAGCTATAGTAATAAAAACAGCTTGGTACTGGTATAAAAACAGACATACGGACCAATGGAATCGAATTGAAGACCCTGACATTAATCCATGCACATATGAACACCTGGTTTTTGACAAAGGAGCCAAAACTATACAATGGAACAAAGAAAGTATCTTCAACAAATGGTGCTGGCATAACTGGATGTCAATATGTAAAAGATTACAAATAGATCCATATCTGTCACCATGCACAAAACTCAAGTCCAAGTGGATCAAAGACCTGAACATAAATCCAGTTACACTAAACTTAATAGAAAAGAAAATAAGAAGCACTCTTGAATGCATTGGCACTGGAGACCATTTCCTAAATAAAACACCAACAGCACAGACCCTGAGCACAACCATTAATAAATGGGACCTCTCAAAACTGAGAAGCTTTTGCAGCGCAAAAGACACAGTCAATAAGACAAAAAGACAGCCAACAGATTGGGAAAAGATCTTCACCAACCCTACATCTGACAGAGGATTGATCTCCACAATATATAAAGAACTCAAGAAACTAGACATCAAAGCACTGAACAGTCCAATTAAAAAATGGGCTAAAGAGCTAAACAGAGAATTCACAAAACAAGAACTACAAATGGCTGAAAGACATTTAAAGAAATGCTCAACATCCTTAATCATCAGAGAAATGCAAATCAAAACGACTCTGAGATACCACCTTACACCTGTTAGAATGGCTAAGATCAAAAACACCAATGACAACCAATGTTGGAGAGGATGTGGAGCAAAGGGAACACTCCTCCACTGTTGGTGGGAATGTAAACTTGTACAACCACTGTGGAAATCAGTATGGCAGTTTCTCAGAAAATTAGGAATCGAACTACCTCAAGACCCAGCCATCCCACTCTTGGGCATATACCCAAAGAATGCTGATACATACCATAAAGATACATGCTCAGCTATGTTCATAGCAGCACTATTTGTAATAGCCAGAACCTGGAAACAACCTAGATGCCCATCAACGGAAGAATGGATGAAAAAAATGTGGTACATATACACAATGGAGTACTACTCAGCAGAGAAAAACAATGAAAGCATGAAATTTGCAGGCAAATGGATGGAACTAGAAAAAATCATCCTGAGTGAGGTAACCCAAACCCAGAAAGACAGTTATGGTATGTACTCACTCATTGGTGGATTCTAGATATAAAATGAACAATCAGACCACAACCCATAGAACCATAAAGGCTATATATATATAGCATGGAGGTCCCTAGGACGACTGTGGCATATAATAAATTTCAGTTTTACTCAATTATTGAAAAAAAAAATAGCCAAATGAATGGAAACACATGAACTATGAACCAAAGGCTGAGGGGCTCCCAGCTGGATCAGGCCCTCTGAATAGGTGAGACAGTTGATTGGCTTGATCAGTTTGGGAGGCATCTAGGCAGTGGGACCAAGTCCTGTGCTCATTGCATGAATTGGCTGTTTGAAACCAGGAACTTATGCAGGGACACTTGGCTTTGTCTGGGAGGAAGGGACTGGACCTCCCTGGACTGAGTCTACCAAGTTGATCACAGTCCTCGGGGGAGGACTTGTCCTGGAGGAGGTGGGAATGGAGGGTGGGCTGGGGGTAAGGGGAGGGCATGGGAAGGGGGAGAATAGGGGAACCCATGGCTGATATGTAGAACTGAATGGTATTGTAAAATAAAAAATATATATCAAAAAAAAAATAGAAGAAACAACCAAAAAAAAATACAGAGTGAAAAAAAAAATAGTCAGAAGAAATAAAAGAAGTCACTTGCATTGGTTAAGGAAACAGTTCTTCAAGAGACCATTACATTTCTAAACATGTGCTCAGGGGACATTGATGTGCCCAATTTAATAAAGTAAACACTATTGGCTGTATCCTGTAAGATCACAAAATTAGAAACCAACAGCAAGAAAAAGTACAAACACCACAGACCTTGAGATGGAACAGCACATTGCTGAATGGATCAGTCATGGAAGAGGTTGAGAGGGAAGTTTAGAAATGCCTGAAATCGTCTCTCCTGAGAGGGAAGTTTAGAAATGTCCGGAATCATCTCTCCCTACCTCCTCCCACTTGTTTCCTTCTTTTCCCCACCTCCCTCCAGATGTCGTAAGCATAAATAGTTTCACATGTCTACAAACTCCAGGACCTATAAATGATAGGGAACATCCGGGATTGGCCTTCCAGTTCTCACTTGTTTTGCTTATGATGTAGATCTCCAGTTCTAGCCATTTTCTAAAAAAAATGACATAATTTTATTCTCCTTTATGGCTACATAAAACTACATTTATAGATTAGGACCTGGCGGGTGAAGGGTACTCACGGGCGTTACCAGTCTGCTGGCATCCTGCTTTTCCTTGGGCAGCAGCTAGGGACCCATCAACATGGGTCACGTTTGCACCAAGACTGTGAAGAAAGTGGCCCAGGTCATCATCGAGAAGTACTACACATGCCTGGGTAATGACTTCCACACCAACAAGCATGTGTACGAGGAGATAGCCGTTATCCACAGCAAGAAACTCTGCAACAAGAGAGCCGGCACGCATCTGATGAAGAGGGTTCAGAGAGGTCCTGTGAGAGGTATCTCTATCAAGTTGCAGGAGAGAGAGAGTGAAAGAAGAGTTAGAGGAGATGCCTAGCCACCACCCGAGGAGAAGCAGGATGCCAGCAGACTAGTAACACCACGGCTACATGGCAAAACATAGATGAATAGAAATTGGTAAATTGGGGTGCATGAAAGCAAAATTCCCAAAGAATCAATTTTTAAAAAATATGTCTAAAAATCTACATTGGGTGCCATGTGTATGTGGTATTATATATGTATATTATGTTTTCTTTAAATGCCTGTTAACAGACACCTAAACTGATTCCATTGCTTGGTTATTGTAAATAGTGCAGTGATAAACATGGGTGTATAGACATCTGAGATTCATTCAGCCCCAAATTCAGGGAGGAATGTGATCCTAGATGAGATCTTTCAGGATGCTGGAAAAGGAAAAGTACTGAAGGAGACATGAAGGAGGATATGGACCACCACAGTGGGTGTGGTGTCTTGAATAGGGATGAACTCCATGAACTCATGTGTCTGAATGTTTGGCCTATAGGGATTGGCACTTTAGGAGGTGTGGCCTTGTTGAGTAGTGAGGCCTTCTTAGAGGAAGTGTGTCACTGAGGTGGGTGGGTTTTGAGGGCTCATAAATGTTTAAGCTATTCTCAGTGTAGTAGACAGTTCACTTCCTGTGGCCTGCAGATCAAGATGTGGAACTCTCAACTCCTACTCCAGCACCATGTCTGCCCCCATGTCCTGCCATGATAATGAACTAAACCTCTGAAACTGTAAGCCACCTCAATTAAATGTTTTTCTTTATAAGAGTTGGAATGGTCATGGTGTCTCTTCACAGCAATAGAAGCCCTAAGTAAGACAGCAGGGCTACTGATGATTTTTGAACTTCAGGGAGCTTGGGAAAATCCAGGAAGACAAAGAGAAGAACTCCTCGGACCTGGGGTACAAAGAAAGAGTGGAGAAACACAGGTGCAGCTGGGTCCCCAACAGCGCCCCGAGTGCCAGGAGCAGTCCCTCTAGCCCAGTGCTGCCAAACAGTGCCGAACAGAGTCACCTCCACCCCAGGTAGCCCTGTGTGAATGTGGCTGCCCAACAGAGAGGTTAATGGGGACTGCTGCCATGTCAACAGACCATCAGAGCACCTGATTGGTTCAGAAGACCAGCATCCACTCTGCTTGGCTGGTGAAGCCCCTGAGCCAGCCTCTTGCTTCTCCTAGTTGGCTCCCCCATGCCCACAGTGTGTGGACAGGGATGAGTGCATGGAACCAGAGGACAGAGTCAACGAGCAATAAGACGCCACCCTCACTGTCCTCAGAAGGAGCCACTCAGCTCTGGGTGCCCACTCCTTGCTTCCGCTTGTCCTGTGAGGCTCCAGTGTGCACTGGCCTCAGGAAAGGTGTCCTTCAAATTCACACAGCACACACTGTGCACAGAAAGCCTCCCCCACTTGGGGAACAGAACTGGATATTTTGCCTCATTCACTTGAACTATAACAATGCATATAGTTTGTTTGGTCTCCACTATTTAATTTCTAAGAAGCGTATTTTACCGGTATTTTGTGTGAGGAAAAGCAGTGCAGAAGTTAAACCTGGGTGGTGTTTGTGTCTGGGGTGTTGTGTTTTAAGGTGAGTGTGAGATACTGCTGGCTCAGTTTTCATACGCCAGAGACAGAGAATCTATGGCATTTATTTTTGTAATTTTAGTAACTTGTGAAAAAGAAATTTTTAAAAGACCAAATGAGGGTGTGGAATGAAGGCCCTCACTGAGAGGACAGTGATCTGTCATCTGCAATATGCTTTCATTTGCAGAACCTTAAAAAAAAAAAAAAAAAGCCAAACAGTGGTGGCTCGTGCCTTTAAGCCCAGCACTCAAGATGCAGAGGCAGGAGGATCTTTGAGTTCAAGGCCAGCCTGATCTACAGAGCAAGTTCCAGGACAGCCAGGACTACACAGAGAAACCCTGTCTCAACTCCCCCCTCCAAAAGACAGTAAATGTGTGAGTAGAAAATACAGGAATAGAAAATGTTTTTCAATAAAAAATAATGTGTCATACAAGAAAGCATAGAGCCTGAGGGCGGCACCAAGCAGCTTACTTCAAGGGACAAATACGCAAATTTACAGATGGGTTTGTAATGGACAGCATAAAAATTCTTAGACACTATCCTTGCCAGTGAAGACACACATACTACCTCTCAAGCAGAGCTGAAGAAGTTCATCAAGAAGAAAGACGCAAAGGAAGTCTTCAACCTTGGTGAAACACAACAGACTGATGTTGGACCAAAAGTCACCACAACCGAGGAGCCCTCCTTCATCCAAGTTTTCAGCTCTGAGCTGAAATTATTCTATAAAAAAAAATCCAGAAACAAACAGTTCACATGATTTAAATGATGTACCCTTGTAAGTAATGTGATGAAATCTCCTGATGCCTGCTTGATCCTGTCCAGGACATGACTCATCCCTCTGTCCAGCACATCCACTCTTGTATACATTTCCCAGCCATTAGTCATCCAGTAATGCTCTTGGTTATCAGACACACTGCTGTGGTATCACAGTGCTTGTACTCAGATAACCCTCATCTTATGTAACAATGGCCCCAACATGCAAGAGTAGTGTTTGAGATATGCCAAAAAGAAGTTTTAAAGTGTTCTTAACTTTTACATAGGACTTCTGAACTTTATTACAGGTATGTGTGTGGAAAGAAAAACAGTGCATATATAGCATTTGAATCTAGGTGGCTCTTTTGTTTTTTTCTGGAGCTGAGGACCAAACCCAGGATGTTGGGCTTGTTCAACTACCACTGAGCTAAACCCCCAGCCCTGAATGTAGCATTTGATACTATTCGGCTTGAGTCATCCACTAGGATCTTGGAATGTAGACTATGCAGATAAGAGTAAAGACCACTTAAGATTAAGTCCATTTTACCATACAGAACTTGAAGTTCAGCTTTAATAGAAATGCAATGGCCTTGAGATAAGCCAAGGTTTGGGAGGCAATCAGGCACCAAGGCATAAAGCAGGTTAGCACAGGGATGACTAGATTCACTGGGGTCTAGTTTGCCCCTTCAGTTGCAACAAATGGAAACTAGTACAAGTCAACACTCATAGAATATGTGATTTCAAGAAGGAAATATTGGCACGACATAGTTATCACGTATCAATAATGATTTCCCCCTAAAACTTCCAAGACTTTGGGACACTTGAACTAGATGACACGAGGGATTAAATAGCACTCTCTTGGGAGCACAGTTCAGTTTTGGGTCATGACGTTCACTTAAATTAGACTAGTACCATAAGTGTGCTTGGCAGCAACACTAATGATAACATATTCCATGTTGGTTCATTGTGCCAAATGGAACTTGGGAATTTGATTTTGTGTATGGCACCAAGTACACAGCTTTCCTGAAGACTCGACACTAGAGGGAGTCCTATTCCAAGAAACTGGCTGAACTTGGCACATAGCCCAGAAATACAATGACGGGGTATTTGGATGGATTACAGGCTTTACTAAACTGACTCAGCATCTTGCTTGTCAATAAGTCAGGATAAGAAAACATATGCCCATTAGGAAGAACAATCGCCATGTTGCTGGCCTCAGCATCTGCTACTTAAACAGCAGTAGCCAGATGTGTTGCGGGCTCAGGCAAAGGTGGCCCTTGTGAGGACACTTCAGCCAGCCTTAACCATGGCATAGGCAGACGACAGATGAGGACAGCATTTCATGCTACTCCTCAGCCATGGGGTCTCAGAAGGGAGCTCTGGCTCCCTGCGGTGCTCTAGGTTTGGGTACATTAAGAATCCACATTGAGTTATCCCTTGGAAGCCAGATAGGCTGCGTTCCACAGTGATACCTGAATTAGTATACAATATACTTATCCCTTAGGGCAGGAAGGAGACCATGCCCCTAGATTAGATGGAACCTAGAATTTGTTAAGCAAAGGCTGCTACCAGCCACTGGCTATGGGAAATGCATTGGGGGGGCGGGGTGTGAAAGAATAGCATTTTTGTTAGGAAAGTTAGGAAATTGCCATGATTTTAATAACTAATGTGTTCCCTCTACAACAGAATGTGATGGAAGATAGAATTTGTAGGCTGTTTTGGTCTGTTTTCTGTCCTTATAATGGAAAACCACAGACTGGGCAATTACTAAAGAACCAAAATTGGTGTCTCACAATTGCAGATGCTGTGAAGGTCAAAATCAAGACATCAGTGTTTAGTGAAGACCTTCTGTGCAGACATGGAAAAAGACAACACATGCTCAGCTCTAATCTCTCTTCTCTCTTTACGAAGCCACTAACCCATAATAAATGCCCCCACCCTACCTCATCTAATCCTAATTATCTCCAAAAGGTCCCACCTCCAAATACCATCAACCTAGTAAACATTAAATTTCCAACACAGGAAATTTTAGGGAATATATTCAACTCATGACGTAAGTTCAGTCAGAACATTAGTAAAAATGAGGCAGAGGTTTGAAATGTTCACCTGAATGAAAAGCTGTTTTGAAATAAACTGTAATCTCTAACTGATGCTTTTCACAGGTATGTGTCAATCAAAGAAAAAAGTAAACTGAACTTTAGGAATGATACATGCAACCCCATGCCACTGTTAAGGGTTATTTTAAAAATAGGACTGACAATGGGAAAAAAGGGAAGCAGAGAAATGCAACTGGCAGGGAGGGGACGGAGCAAAAACCATAAAGGAATATCATCACGTTTCCACAGAATCAGTGGAAGGAATTCTAACTCCCCATTAGATGAGACTCCTTGTGGTCACATAGGTTTTGTTTGTTCTTTGTTTTGTTTTGTTTAGGATTATAATTTAACTTAAAATGTCTATTTTTGTGAAGCAAATATTATAGAAGTTATCTAATTAAGACTTAATTTTGGAGACATGGTGTGTGTGTAACGCCTGCATTTAGGAGGCTGAAGAAGGGTTGTCAAGAGTTTGACTTCAGTCTGGGTTGCATAGTGAGTTCCAAGACAGTCTAAGCTTCAGTGTAACACTGTCTGGGGAAAAAAGTTCTAAGTGTTTGAAATGTCCACCACAGGCTCATGTGTTTGAACACATGATCCCCAACAGGAGGTGCTGTTTTGGTTATTTTTAGCGTGTGGTGGTGTGAGTAAGAACGGCCCCCATAGGCTCAAATATTCAAATGCTTAGTCACCAAGGAGTGGCACTATATGAAAAAGAATAGAAGGTGTGGGCTTATTAGGAGGCTTGCCACTGAGGGTGGGCTTTGAGGTGTCAAAAATCCAAGTCAGGCCAGTCGCTCTCACTCTCGCTCTCGCTCTCACTCTCGCTCTCGCTCTCGCTCTCGCTCTCACTCTCTCGCTCGCTTTTAGAAGGTGAAATCTTTTTGGAGGAAGAGTCGCTGAGAGGCAGGTTTGATAGCCAAGCCCCACCAATCCCTTCACAGAGGTAAAGCCCTTGTGATCCGAACACCCTTCAAATGACCCCCAGTTCTCAAATCTGTCACACTGGGGACTCAACTTCAGCTTGAATTTCAGAAAGGAAAAACCACATCCAAATCACAGCAGCTGTGTTGCCTGGTGCCTTAGTTAGGGTTTCTGTTACTGTGAAGAGACACCATGACCATGACAACTCTTATAAAGAAAACGTTTAATGAGGTGGCTGGCTTGCAGTTCAGAGGTTCAGTTCATTATCATCATGGTGGGACATGGCAGCGTGTAGGCAGACATGGTGCTGACAAAGGAGCATCTTAGATCCTAAGGCAACAAGAAGTGAGCTGAGACACTGGGTGTGGCTTGAGCATACATGAGACCTCAAAGCCCACCTCCACAGTGACACACTTCCTCCAACAAGGCCACACCTCCTAATAGTGCCACTTCCTATCATGGGGCCAGTTACATTCACCTGGCATTCATCATATCATGGTGCTAAGTAAAGCTGGTGCTGGGGGAAGTCTACTGTGTCCTGTCAGGGACTCAGGGACTGCTAGTCCTGCCTGTTACACCGCCTCCCTACTGCTCCGATGACTTGCTTCACCTGTACCATATTGCCGCTTTCTTTCTTTTACCTCTTAAATCTCAGCTAATATTTACTCTTTATTGGCTTCTTTATTTTGGTGCTGGTGATCAAACTCAAGCTTCCATGCATGCTAAAAGCATGATGTAACACTGAGCTATGCTCTCTAGCCCCTATTTTTAATTTACTTTTAATTTTATCTGTTGCATCTTTCTTTCAAAAATCCTTGTTTTTAATTATTATTAAATAATTTTTATATATTCTTCAACAATTTCACAGGTGTATATGACATATTTTGATCATATTCATGCCGCATCCCCCTACTCCATCTCCATTCCTCTGGAACTCTTCTTTGTCTCAACATGTCCCATAAATATGAGTATATATATATATATATATATATATATATATATATATATATATATATATACATACACACACATACACACACACACACACACACACACACACACACGAGTTTATATATATCTGAGATAGATGGGTAGATGGATGGATGGATGGATGGATGGATGGATGGATGGATGGATGAATAGATAGACAGATGTGAGTTAGAGCTGCTGGTGTGTGGGTAGAGGTGTAGAGTTATTGACTGGAGCATGGGCAATTTATCAGTGGCTACCTACATTCTTGAAGAAAGATGGCTCCCCTTTCCAGCAGCCGTTTACTGCCAATAGTCCTCCTCCATTCTAGCTAGGACACTGAGACCCATCCCCCCCACCCCCACCCCCGTACAGGTGAACCATAGAAGCTGTGAATCCATGAGTGTTATGGCCATGTTGTATCCAGAGACAGCATTTCACAACACTCCTTGTGCACCCTTTGGCTCTAACATGCTTTGTGCTATCTCTTCCATTTTGTTCCCTGAACTTTTGAGAGGATGATGTATTCACTATTTTTTTATTTTGATAAAATACCATGACCAAAAACAACTTATGCAAAAAGTTTATTTTGTCTTATGGTTCCAGAGGCATAAGAATCCATCATGGCAGAGTGGAGACATGATCATAAGTGGCAGGCAGGAAGCAGGTATGGCAAGCTAAGAGTTCATGCTCTCAATGGCAAGCATGAGGCAGAGAGAGCAAACTGGAAACAGGTTTGAAACTCTCAAAGCCCACCCCCATGATGTACTTCCTCCAGCAAGGCTGCACCTCCTGCACTTCCCCAAACATTGCTACCAACAAAATATTCAAATAGCCAAACCTATGAGGGGCATATCTCATTCAAACCGTGATAGAAAAGTCCCATGTAGAGTTGAGCACTCAACAGTCAGTTATAAGTCTCTGCATCAACCTTTGCCTGTTGAAAAAAAAAAAAAAAAAGCTTCTCTAGCCAAGGTTTTACCACAATGTGGGATGCTAAGGGTCTGAACTGTTGGCTATCAGGAAAGTCTTCTGCAGCTCAGGACCTTACTCTTTGTCTTATAGACAGCTGTAACAGTGTAACAGAAGTCAGGAATGGCTTGTGGATGGCTGTAACAGTGTATCAGAAGTTCTGAAAATTTCTGCAGCCTGGCAGAGTCCTAGCCAAGAGTCCTAGCATCAGAAGAGGAACTTGCCTCCCAGGAAGGTATCTCACATAGTTATGACTCACAGCCAAGTCTACATATTTTGCTTTATTATGGCAATGCTCACAGGTGACCACATAGATGCTCTTGAGAGATGTTGATCTGCTTACAAATGTGAAATATATGGGTTTCTTGGCTTTTCTTTTGTTACAGATTCTTCTTGTCCCCTCCCCCATTCTTCCTCTTTTAAAACCTAAAGCTTGTGTCAGTACTCTGAAGACAGACTTGGGGGTCACTGGGCCCCTTCATCAGTTCCTCTTCTCAATGAGAATGGGTTAAATTTCACAGTTCTGCCTGTTGCCATCGTGTGTCTCTTTCAATGATGTATCAGGGAGGGTGGCTGAGTCTAGTCCTTCAGTACTCCTGTATCTGGGCTTTGTCATAAAACTCTGAGGACTCCTGTGAACATCAGCTTCTCCTGTGTCTGTGAGTCTCTGTCTCCAAATTCCTTGCTGTCAGATGCCACTGCCCTGTAGGGTTGGGATCTACCCTAACAACCTATTTTAACCTGATTTGCTCTGCAAAATCTCTAGAGAAGACTATGTTCTGAGATAGTCAGAGTGGGCGCTACCACTTGTCCTTGTCTGGAAACACAATCAGGCTATAATGGCCACTTTGTCCGGTGTGAAGCCTCCCTGTCACCTGCAGACTGTGACCCTGAGCTCATCCAGTCTGGACAATATGGCTCCTACAGAAGTTGGCAGCCTCGACCCTTGCCTCCCACCCTGCCACTTGCATTCCAGGCTCTAAGTGTAAGCTGTGGCTCACTTCTTCATGCCTTAGACACTTCCTAGTCATCTTCCTGAGAGTGTCCATTTACCCTATCTGTTCTTCACCCTCAGGCTCAGGTTAGCTAGCTAGCACATTTGCTCAGAAATCTGCTCAGGTGCCCTTCCATCAGTTCCAGATCAGTCTGCCATCCTCTTGTACAGTTTGGTAAAGAACTAAATCTTAGTGCTTAATACACTGCCTTCCTCAGTAGACTGTGTGCTGCTCAAGTATGAAGCCTGCATCTGGTTGCTTATCACACCGCCCACCTTGGCAGGGTGCCTGGAACACAATGGTCCCTTGATAAATATTTTCAGAGTGAAAGAATGCCTGGATGGCCATTGAGGATTCTGAACACATGCAATGAAGACAGGCAGCAGATCTTAAACCACCTAAAGACCACTCCAGCGACAGCAAGAGCCCTCCATGGAGCTTCTTCCTGGTTTCTTACTGGCTAAACTTTGAAACAGAGCCCTCAGGGCTCTGAGCTAGCGACACGCTCAGAGGCCATGAAGCAACAAACTTCTGTTGTCTGAGCCACACACTTCACAATACTGTGCTGTGGCAACCCTCACTAACAAATGTGCTGACCCATCGGCGCCTGCACTTTAAGGAAAAGGAGAGGAGAAGTCAAGGCATGACAGAAGTGACTTACCACTTTTACTGTTAGGGTTAACACTGGTACCTGGGCCTCTCGGCTTCTCTCTGAAGAAGTGCTTTGCCTGATGTAGAAACGATGCTGCATGGAGCCTGAAAGTGTAAACATTGGTCCACATTTACCCATGCGGTCCTGCCCTTATCAAGTGAGAGGTCCAGGGCAAGTTACCTTTCTCCAGCTTGGTTTGTCTGCCTGTGAAGTGGATAATAGGAATACCCACTTGGTGAAGTGATAGCTGGGGGGACTTTCTGAACACACCATTTAAAAAGCCCAGTGCAGGGCAGGTGTTGGCAGCCCCAGCCCCAAACATCTGCTACTTACTCTAAGAGCCAGATATTTTAGTGCAGTGAGTAGTCATTGCAGTTAACTTTTTGGAACCCTGCCTTGTGTGCACTTATGATACCCAAACATGTGAAAACCAGAGGCTTAGTCACAGTGGCCACCCACGCCTTTTTGTACACATGGATAGTGCTTGATTTCATTTGGTTAACCTGGATAATAACACAGATAACCCCTCCCTGATGCACGGGCATCTTATCAAAACAATCAAAATGATTCTTGACAATGCTGGATTCCTGGACACTTTGGAGCCCTCTGCTCTTCCTCAGCTGGCATCAAGGAAGGCACACCTGCTGGATACGTGTTGTAAGCAGGCTGTTTGGTTAAAGTAGCTCTCTATAGATATGTTTCCTGTCTGCTGCACTCTTCAGGAGCAATGGCCTTTTCCATGTCACATTTACACAGCCTCCTGGCATTTCCCCACCTCCACTTTTTGATTAGAACAGGGAAGACAGAAGGGAAATGCTAACACCCATCAGGTTTTCCCAACCCTGTTCTAGTTGTTTCTCATCCCCTACTCCATCCACCTGTAGCCCTGGCACTCCACATTCCGGAAGACAGAGTGAGACAAGCGCTCCTGAGATCTCTCAGACCATACTATCTCCACAGTCCTCCGCCAGGATTTGCTGAGTCCCCTTGTGCTCATGGAGTAGCACATCACCTGTCCCTGCTAATTCCTTGGGGAACCCTTCCCAAATTCTTCTTCAAATTTAGGAAAGCAATGCACAACTGTAGGAGAATGGAAAATGCCACCTCTTTCCTAATGTTGAGAATATTCTCAGAGCCTTCTTGATCCTGTCTCAGAGCTGTAACTCGGCTTCCCCATTGGCAGACGAACAGGATTCAGGAAGAGCAGTGGAAATTTTGGGAGGCAGGGTGTCTGCAGTGTGTGTGTGTGTGTGTGTGTGTGTGTGTGTGTGTGTGTGTGTGTGTCTGTGTGTCTATGTGTCTGTGTCTCTGTGTGTGTGTGCCTGTGTTTGCACTGGTCTACAAATCAGTAATGGAAATCCATCAGCCTTCAGTGTTGATTTATGACATAGTATCAGGTTTTTTGGTTCAAGAGCTGGTGATGTCAGGGGATCTTACTGTTCGATGTTCCAGTATGGAGTCAGAGCAGTTTTACACGGTTTGTCCATCGGGAAGGCTGAAGGTTGTTCTACTTTCAGTTCAAATAATGGCACCCAGCAGTTCTTTCCAGTAACTGGCCTTTGTTAAATGATGTGGAGTCCTTTGCCCTCCAAGACATGAATTCCGTGCCTGCGTCAAGGAGGGAAAATGAAGTCTGGATACTGGGAATATCCTCCAGTATTTACATAACTTTGAAAGCCTGTCGTGCTTTCTGCAGTAGGGATTTACCACCAAGTCTTGGCATGCAAGCAACAGCAGTATAATGCTGGGGGAGGGGGGTTCTGGCGACTCTCTGGCTAACAAGTAAGTCCCCTAGAACTGGTGTTTTCATATAACAACTTTATGGCTCCTGTGGAGTATCCTTTCCTACTCACAAAGGGAACTTTGACTACGTTTTTACCCTCCTTCTTGCTTTTCAAAATCAGTAAGATATTTAATGATTTTTTCATTTTAAAATGAAATATTTTTTACAAAGGATGGGCAGGAACCTGAAAGTCCATCATTCTCCACTCCTGTCAAGTGACAATTGGTCTTAGACAGATACTAAAAAAGAAATATTAACAAGATCCAATGCAGCACAAAATTAGTGAATCTCTTCTATCTGTTGCTGTGAAGAGACACCATGACCAAGGTATCTCTTATAAAGAAAAGCATTAATTGGAACTTGCTTACAGTTTCAGAGGTTTAGTCCATTATCATCTTGATGAGGAGCATGATGGCATGCAGGCAGACATGGTACAGGAGAACTAGCTGAGAGTTCTACACTTGGATCCACAAGCAGAGCACAGACACTGCAACATACTTCTCTCTCTTGGGCTGGTTCCACACCCTGTTAGTAGCAGGTGAAAGCTTCTGCACCTCTCCTTGGCAGGTGAAAGTTTCTGCACCCCATATTAAGTCTCTCCACCAATACAGTAATCCAAATCAAGCCAAAATTAAAATAAAAGACCAAGTTTATTGGGCAAAAGCATTCCCAAGTGATTTTCCAGGCCCCCAGAGATGAGACCAGGAGAGGAGACTGGAGAAAAACTGTATGGCCATTCTCCAGGAGGCGGTTTAAACACCCTGCAGGTGTGGTCTTGAGTAGTGCCAGCAGAGGAGCTGCTGCTTGCTGGGCTTTGTGAGGGCAGGGTCTGGGGGGGGGGGCCTGAAGCAGAGTTCTCAGCTAAACAGCAGGTATCCCATAACTCTGGCCTCTTCAACATTTTGGGGTCTACAACAATATCCAGACTTCACATTCACAATTTCACACAATAGCCCCTCTGGGCCTCCATGTAGGGATACCTCTGACACACACCTGGCCTCATTGGTTTTCCTTAGCTGTGGAGGGAGATTCCACAAACCCTTTCTTGAATCCTTAACTATAAAGCCAGAATAACATGATCAAATCTGCCAAGTTCTGCTGCTTACTGGGGCTGGAACTGCCCCCCATGTTAAATTACATTAGCATCAGCTTTCTGTTGTTGATTGTTTCCTTTACTGCTTAAGCTGTTCTTTAAGTCTTACCCTGAGGTCACCACTCCCTTTATTCCATTTAGCACCAGGCTTTTCTTTAAACTTTCTGTATCCTTGAGCACTGGACTTGGCTCCATTATATTTCCTGGTGCTCCTTTTCTCCTTACACTGAACATTCTGTATTTCTCTTTGTCCATCCTGTAAGGATTATGTCCTTAATTACATCACTAGCCTGCAACGGTGTCCCGGCCTAAAAAGCGGGCGTGCCCTCTGTGTCCTCTCTTTCTGCACTCTCTCCTTCTGTACTCCCCGCTCCGTGCGGTCCCTCTCTCCCTCTCTCTCCCAATAGAGCTCTAGAAAGGTAACTATGGCTCGTGACTCTCCTCCATCAGCATGGCCACCACCGCTTAACCAGCACAGCCTGCTCCTTTTCTTTATAGCTCTGCATAAGAGTGATTACTAATAACCACACCACACCATCAATACTGGACTGTCTTGAAATCTCCTCTGCCAGTGGCATTAATGCAAAATGCTTCAATTTAGCTTCAGGTGGATAGATCTTTTGGACAAGGACAAAAGCAAAACCACATTCTTTGCCCAAATACCACAAGAATGGTCTCTAGGCCACTTACTAATATTCTTCACCTCTGAAACCACTTGAGCATGGCCATTACATTATTTTACTTTACATTATAAACATTACATATTGTTCTCAGCACTGTCTTCCATGTTCCTAATAGTTTGGCCCATTAAGCCCCACTTAAAGCATTCAACTGCTTTCCTAATCCAAAGTCCACAGTCTGCCAACAAGCAACGTGTCAGGCCTATCACAGCAATACCCTGATCCTTGGTACCAACTTCTAGAGAAATAGCTAAGAGCTCCATCTTGATCTACAAGCAGAGAGAGACACTTAGCTTGGCATGGGCTTTTGAAACCTCAGAGCCCACCTCCAATGACACACTTCCTCCCACAAGGCCACATCTACTAATCATTTCAAATGGTGCTACTCCCTAGTGACCAAGTATTCAAATCTATGAGCCTGTGGGAGCCATTATTATGCAAGTCATCACACTATTGTTTCAACAAAACACCAATGTTGGAGGTTGTACACAGCTCAGTGATGAAGAGCACTTGTTGTTTTTGCAGAAGATTGGGTTCAACTTCCAGCACCCATATGATGACCACATCTGTGACTCTAGTTCCAGGAGATTGAACTTCCTCTTGTGACCTCCACAGGCATCAGGCACAAATGTGGTACACATTCATACTTGGAGACAAAACACTCACATTCACAAAAATAAGTCTAGTTTTTAAAAAAAATGAGCATTGTTGTGTGTAGCAGAATGAGTGGGAGACATTACTCTATTGATCCCTGTATAATCCAGTAATTTCCCAGGAGCTACTAATCTCTTCACTCTGGGTGCTGCTGTTGTTATAAGACTGCTACCCAACTAACTCTCTATTCCAGAGGTCTTGGTTTCCCTGGTGAGCCTGGCCCAAGCCCACTGGGGACCACTGATGCTCTCACTCCAGCATGCTGTTTTTGCTGCTTCAATTGCCACCGTGGCTGTGACAGACTCAAGGCCAGCACTTGGTCCTTACCACTCCCATCAGCCATACGTCACTGCTGCAAGTGCCATAGACCACACAGTTGTCCTTCCCAGTATGCTTGTACCCCAGGAAAGGAAACAGCTTGATCATGGTATTTCATCGTAATGAGTTCTTGACTTCAATGTGCAGAATTTGAGAGTTTTTGTCTTTATGTTCATGAAGGAAATTGGTCTATAGTTTGTTTTGTTTGGTTTTTATTGTTTGTTTGTTTTCTTATTGCATCTTTATTTAATAACTTTGGTATCAGGTCCTGCTGATTGCGTAGAAGGAGTTGAGTAGTTCATACAGTTTACCTTTGTTATGAATTATTATTACAAGGGGGACCCCGAGGCTATCTCTCATGTACAGGGAAACATGCTGGACAGATGCATGCCTTGTAGAGCATGGTGGGGGCAGTGGCGGTGGCCAGTGATACACACCCCAGATGCTGCATCCATCCACGTGGAGAGTTTATTATAATAGAGAGATGAAGAGGCAGAAAGACAGAAAGAGGGAGACAGAGAGAGGGGGGTCAAGGGGTGCACACCTTGTGGGAGTGGAAAGAGAAAAGAGAGAGGAGAGAAAGAAAAATGGGTGGAGTTTTTCCTTAAAAAGAGACTTTTATGTCAGGACACATGGTGGTGCCAAGGGGTGGGATCAGAATATTAACATTTTTCTGTTTGATTATTATAAAAAAGAGATGAGTTATGAGGGAACAAGGGTGCTAAACTCTTGAGGCTACTTCAAACTGGAAAGGGGCAAAGTGGGGAAGAGGAACCCAGGAATCATGCATGGTGGGAGGCGGGAATGAAGAAGCATCCAGTTAGCTGTCATCGTGGAGATCTCAGGCATCTGTTCCTTTGAATGTGCTGAGATGGCAGGTTACCAGGAGAAAAAAATAGATCATTATCATGAATGAATGAGGCATGAGAGCAGGTATGTCCTTCATTGAAACATCTTGTAAAGCCAGGTTCCAGTTGCTGGGCAGGTGCCTGCCTGAGCCTGGAGAGGGGGTACCAGCAGTGAACTGAGGATGTGTTCTTCAGGATTGCAGGAGCCATCACATCTGCCGTTTCTCTGGAGGTGGGGGTGCATCCATCCCAGTTGGAATCCTCGGTTGGGGGTTGGCATCCTTGGAGCTAGTGCCAGACTGGTGTATCTGGGGAGCCCCTTGGCATAGGCAGAGGAGGGAAACTGTAAAATACACTAGAAAATGGGTGAGGTCAAAAATGAGCTCTGGAAATTGCTAGTTTTCATCAGATCAGATTTCTTGATACAGTAGCAGAACTTTTCCCAGGGACCTGTAGGTATCTGTAAGACTGCTGGAATAGATTTACATCATAGCAAAAGGGTTAAAAATCCATAGAAATATAAGGACTCTTAAGAACTGTTTGTAGTCAATGTATCAATTTATCCAAGCTGCATTTATCAATATTACAATTTTGAACCTCTGGAATTATATCTGAAAACCAGTCTATCCTGTACCATGAAGTCTGTGAACAAGGCATACCTGTCTGTAATTTTAATAGGAAACTTATTAATGAACTGTTAGTAGTCTTGGGATTGGGGCTGTCAAATTTATACACCCTAGTCATCAAACATTATCAGAAGGATAAATTTAAGAAGAAGTGAGACAGCTTTCCAGCTACCTAGGCAGCAATCCCAAGTCTCTCCATGGTCGTTGGGGGACAGAGGCCCCAAAGGCAGCACTTGTTCAGCTGATAAGCCCAGAAGATCTGACAGATTTTTTTTGTGGAGTAGGAATTTGGGGAGATTGACCTACCTGTCTCAGCAGAGGGCCAATCGATCCCCATTGCTCCAGTAATTCACAGCCTGGACAGGAGTTCAGCATTTCGATGCATGGCCAGCCTTGCCATGAGCTTCTAGGTGAAGGTTCTGCAGCCAGCCATCTTCTTAAAGACAATGCAGGATGCTACTACTGTTAGGATCCTGTCCTCGCTCCTGTACATGCACAGCTCGGGGTCTTGCATCCTATGTCATCGGGACGTTGGTGACAACATACGCACCTTAAAAAGCAGGATGCAGACCCCACTCTCTCTCTGCTCTGTCTGTTCTGCTCTGTTCTGCTCCCTCCTCCACCACCACCCCCCAACCATCTTTCTCTCTCTCTCCAGGCCTGGCTTTCCTCTTTCCCCTCCCCCCTTTTCCCTCCTAATAAAGCTCTGAAAATTAACACTGGGTTCTGTCATGACCATGACCTTTCCACGTGGTAACCAGCACTGCATGCTGCAACTAGCTCCTCCACCAGCACTGATTATCATCCTTTCAACTACCAGGAGCTAACATGTCTCTTTGCCATAAAAAGCTTTTATATTAAATGCCATATTCTCAGATCTGTACAGATGTTCGAGGACTGGGAGAATAAAATCTGTTAGATGTATTTATAACTTTGAGAGCATATATATGATTCAAGTCTAAGTATATAGGTTTCCCAGTTAGTTACAGCTTAATGAAGTTAGCAAGGACAGGGGAACTGACCTTTGAGTACAACCAGATTATAATCTTGAATGTCTTATATAGAAATAATTATTTCTTAAGCTCTCTCCTGAGAAGGTAAAGAAGAATGACAGGGAAAGATCTCAAAGCTGAATGAGAACAGGAGAAAAGGGGCTTGTGGTCATGGTACAGCCCAACTCTGAGAAAAGGAAAAAGACCCTCTTAGTGGATTCTATGCCAGGGCTTCCATCCCTAACCTAGCCCTCCAGCGTGTCCTGGGAACAGGGAGCACAAGACAACATATTCTCCATAGCTGCTTCAAGCTGAACTGGGGTGCAGGTGTTCAGGACCCAGGCAATGGGGTATTTATCGTCTGACTTGGCTGTAGAGGGAGAAAATGATTACATTAGGCTTGGCTGGTCCACATCACATAGACAGGAATCTCTGTTGGCAGGGAAAGCGCTGCAGGTTCCATAACTGCTGCTTCAATGTTTCTGCCAGCCTGCTGAAATACAGCCTAGAGACGGGAGTTAAAATTTTATGGATTTATTTGGAGTCTTCAGGCCTGTAGTTTTGGTAATTGGAGACCAGGAGAGAAAAAAAAATGCCATCCTCAGGAATAGACATGTGAGAAAGAGTCCTGACCTGGGGAAGGGATGGGACATCTGAAAAGCAGCAGTAGACTCATGCCTATAGGTTTAAAATCCTGAGCTTGTGACCCAAAGAGTATCAGTATTAATGTTAAAATCTGAAATTTAAAATCTTAAACATTAGTGCTGCTGCCCTGTCTTGGCGTAGGAGTGTCCTGTTCCCACCCACCTGAGTGGCTGCAGGGGAAGGAACCCCAGACCAAAGCCAGAGGACTTTTCCTCGGCCCATAAAACAATGGTGAAAAAATGCATGGTGGGAGATTCCCTAACCTCCTTCCACACTGACAGCGTGAGTGCTGGGCGCCCTGCCCACGCTGCTCTTAGTAAAGATGGCGGTGAGGTCATATGACCTTAGCCAAGATGGCGCCTGACTATGTGGCTGCCCTTATCAAATATGGTGGCTGACCACTTGGTCATGTGGGTTTTTTGTTTTGTTTTGTTTTGTTTTTGTTTTTGTATTTTCGAGACAGGGTTTCTCTGTGTAGCTTTGCACCTTTTTCCTGGAACTCACTTTGTAGCCCAGGCTGGCCTCAAACTCACAGAGATCCGCCTGGCTCTGCCTCCCGAGTGCTGGGATTAAACAAATAAGGAAGAGGTAACGGGAGGCATTTAAAAGTTAGTCAGAAACAGATTAACATGGCCATCTCTCGAGCTGTAGGAGGAGCCGCAGCAGAGGAAAGGCACGCTGTTTTAGGAGGGAGGGGTGGAGCCTCTGCATGGCTCAGTCTGCACAGTGGCAGCAGGGTCGGAAATACAGTCAGTAACCAGATACTCGTGCGGCTAGTCTGCGTGCCGCCGGAGGGGCAATTTCACATGTCACGGGAAGGACCCCCGCGGCAGGTGATGATGTAATTGGTTGGTGGAGGCTGGAGCAGCATTGGAGGTGGGTGGTAGGGAGGGCTGAGATGGGGTGGGCGCGTCTTTCACCAGGAGGTATAACAGCAAGATAACCAAAGGACCGACATCACAGAGGCTATGGGCCATGAATTCAGGGCACAGGCCTCCTCCTTGTGCATCATCGCATGGGAAAGGAGCCAAGGGGCTATGAGCCTGACAGCAAACGAAAAGAGACTGACCTCCAGCATCCCAGAGAGTCAGCAAGAACGAAAGGCTCAAGATAGCTAATGGGCCGTCATCAAAACGGCTACGGACCTGGAGGGCATAGGCCAGAGCGGCTTAAAGCAAGAAAGAGAGGTGGTCAGCACCATGATCAGGAGAGATGAGTGAATCCTCAGTTGTGGGAAAATGGCCAGAAAGGAAAGAAAGCAGTAGGATTGTCCGGAATGCTGGGTGCCGATGTTATGATTTATTACTCGGGGGGGGGGGGGGGAGGAGGGACCCCGAGGGTATCCTGCATACAGGGAAACATGCTGGGCAGATGCAGCCACCGGCTGAGGTGACCCACTCCGTGCAGGCATGGTGGCGGTGCAGCAGGTGGACATTCACAACTAGAGGCTGCATCTGCGTGGAAATGGTTTGTTATAATGAGGGATAAAGAGAAAGAAAGGAAAAGACAGAAAGGAGAGGGAGAGAGAGGAAGAGAGAGGAGAGTGTTGAGGGGTGCACATCTCATGGGAGTGGGGGGAGAGGAGAGAGAGAATGGGTGTTTTTCCTTAAAAAGAGACTTTTATGTCAGGACACAGAGTGGCACCAAGGGGCGGGATCAGAATATTAACAGCCTTGCCTTATATTTGGTAAAACAGTCTGAGGCAGGCACGGTAGTGTTAGGTCTTCTTTAATGGCTAAGCATAGAGAATTAAGCAACACCCTTGGCAATAACCTGTGACATTTGGGGATGGAGGATTCAACAAGACGTCATCCATCCTGGCACTGGAGGATTTACTGGTGGCATAGGATGTCTATTTGGGGCTTTGTCTTCCCCATTATATGATGACTGTTTAAATTTCTTTTATATATGTATATATTTTAGGAAGCTTCCGTAGTAACAGGTTTCCATGTGGCTTTTCAAAAAGCCTTTGGTGTTAGTATCCCTCCCTCTCCACACTCCTCCTTTACCTTGCCTTCCCATCCCTCCCCATCCAGTCCTCCTATTCTAGTCCCCTTTATCTCTTTACAGCACTGTACACTATTTCCCCTTCCTTGGAAGATCCCCCCCCCCCCCCCCGTCCCTTACTATCTACCTAAACTCTTTGGTTATTCCAACTGAAACACACAAGGTTAAAGCTTAAAAGCTCACATCTGCATATAAAAGAAAACATGTCCTCTTTGTGTTTTGGTATCTGGTTGCCTCACTCAGGATGATTCCGGCTCGATCCATTTACTGGCAAATTTCCTGATTTCACTTTTCTTAGCAACTAAATAATGCAAATGTATTACATTTTAATTATCCATTCATCAGTTGATGGCCACCTAAGCTGTTTCCAATTTCTGACTATTGTGAATAGAACAGCAATAAACATGGATGAGTAAATTTCTCAGTGGTAAAACAGAGTCCTTTGGGTATATGCCCAAAAGTGGTACAGCTGGATCTTGGGGTAGATCAATTTTCAGCTTTTTGAGGGACCTCTACACTGATTGCCATAGTGGCTGGACCAGTTTGCACTCCCACCAGCAGTAAATGAGTGTTCCCCTGCGTCCTCACCAGCATGTTCTGTCATTTGTTTTATTGGTCTTGGCCATTCTGACTAGAGTAAGATGAAATCTCAAAGTAGTTTAATTTGCATTTTCTCCAAACATCATTGCCAAAGCTGTTGGTTTCTCTCCACAACCTGATGGTAAATCCCTGTTGATGAAGACACAACTTACTTATGTCTTTGAACAGGTATAAATCAAGCTGGTGCCCAACTAAACGCCTCACCCCTACTAACTAGTGTTCATGGTACTAGAAGGTACTTCGTAGGCTACTGGAGGGGAAAGTAAACATCAATATCTCTCAGCTACAAACACTGCAACCTGCAGCAGCAACCTGACTGCAAAATATACTGGTGCCGTAATGACATGAATATTATGGGAGTAACCCAGCACTTTTTGATTAGATTTAAGGCCCACTCCATGAGATGGAACCCATACATGACACTCTAAAGTGACCAAGAAAACTGAAAGTAGATGGGCCATGGACCCTGGGGCAAAGCCTACTATTATTATTCTGCTAAAGGAACCTAGCAATAAAATGATTCCTAATGGCATATTGCAACACCCGTATGTGATAGTTTGAATGAATTGCCCCCATAGGCTCATGTATTTAAATGTTTAGTCATCAGAGAATGGCACTATTTGAGAAGGATTAGACAGGTGGCCTTGTTGAAGTAGATGCGACCTTGTTGGGGAAAGTGCATCACTGGGCATGGGCTTTGGGGTTTCCAAAGCCCATGCCGGGCCCAGTTTACTTTCTCTCTCTGCTTGATGATCAGGATGTAGCTCTCAGATACTTCTCTAGCTCCACTCCTGCCTGCCTCCATGCTCCCCACCACAATGATAATGGACTGAACCTCTGAAACTGTGAGCCAGCCCTCAGTTAAATGCTTTCTTCTCTAAGAGTTGCCTTGGTCATGGTGCTCTTCACATCAATAGAACAATGACTAAGACATCATATTTCAAAAAACTTCTTCTTGCAGTGGACGGGGATTAACAAGAGACACAGAGGCCCACAACTGGACTATGCACAGAGAATGGGAGACTTTGGAGTAATCAGCCCTAAATGAGATGTCTTTATCAGATCCCTCCCTTCAAGGCTTAGGAATTTATGTGGAAAGGAGGCAGAAAGACTGTAAGAGCCAGAGGTGACAGGCAACCTTACTCCAAGGAACAGTGTCTTCCAAACACAACAGGACTGGTACACATGAACTCACAGAGACTATGACAGCATGCACAAGTTCAAACCAGACAAAATTCCAGCACACAGAAGAAACAGACACAAAGTCCCACCCCTGATCAAGAAGCTATTTACAGTTGCTGGAAAGGAGAAATCGGTTTTCTGCAAAGGCATGTCACTGGGTGTACCAACAACATTCCAGGGCAGGCTCCGGATCCAGGAGCAGCCGAACACAAAAGGGACTTCGTGCTCTTATGTTTGTCTTGGCCATTGTTTCCTGATGGTTTTGTTTTGTTTTGTTTAAGGTAAAAAGAGAACATGAAATTGGGGTAGCGAGGTGGATAATATACAAATACATAAAGGCAAAAATAAGTAAGTGGTTGTCTGGAGCCCAGGGGAGGGAGGAGAGGGGTAGGAGAGGAGAGGGCTGGGGGAAGGGAGAGCTGGACCTTACTAAAATGCCTTACAATTTAAAGTCATACTGAGAAACTCAAAAGCCAGGCATGGTGGCACACAGCTGCAACCTTTGCATGTGAGAGATGGAATCAGAAGAATCATGAGTTTCAGGTCAGTCTCAACTGCATAGCAAGACTCCATCAAAAACCATGACAATGAGATGTCTCAGGGAGTAAAGGTACTCGCCACCAACTCTAACACCTGAGTTCGATCCCAGGACCCACATGGTGGAAGGAGAGAACTAACTCCCTCGGGTTGTCCTCTGACCTCTGCATGCACACTGTAGTATGTGCACACACACTTGCATGTGTGCATACACGCACACACACACACACACACACACACACACACAAATAATTAAATATCATTTTGGAACATTTAAAAAGAAATCAAAGAGCAAGCCAGAAACCGGTACAAAACCTTTGCAATCTTATCTATACCTTACACCAGTGATGAGGACACTACTCAATAAGTGACCAAAGCTTCCGAAGGACACGGCTTAAAAAAGAGACAGAACCTGGTATGGTGGCTCCAGGCCTCAGGAAATCCAGTGCCCTCTTCTGATCTCCCCAGGCACTGAACTCACGTATACATATTTACACAAACGTAAACAAATACACATAATTAAAAATAACGAAACCATGGCTAGAGAGATGGTGTGGGGTGAAGAGCACTGCTGGGTTTCATTCCCAGCACCTATGTGGTAGCTACAGTCTGTTGCTCTAGTTCCAAGGGATCCGAGGTCCTCTTCCGGTTTCTGCAGGTACTGTATGCATGTGGTGCACAGATATATGTGTAGGCAAAACACCTATACACATTTTTAAAAATTAAAATCTAGAAGAATAGTATATTGTTTTAATATAATAATATTATATAGTAAATATATACTTACTTATAATATATAATATATATTAAATATATATATATATACTAATAATAGTAAAATAAATCTTTCTTTTAAGAGTACACTAACCAAGTGTTTCCATGATGAAGAACATCCAGAATTCTCATACTGCTGAGGAATGAAGCAAAGCCTAGCCATTTGGGAAAACTATTTAGCAGTCTCTTACAGAGTTACACACACACCTACCACATAACCCAGCAGTCCTCCTCCAAATATTTATTCAACAGAAACTAAGATATATATCCACAAAGACCTTGCATCAAATGTTCATAGTTGATGTGTATATAATAAGCCAAACAAGAAACAATCCAAACGTCCATCAACAAGTACAGGAACAAACAAATCACTGTATGTTTACACAATGGAACACTGCCCAGGTTTTTAAAAGGACAAACTGCTGATAAACAGAGCATGGATCATTTCACGAGACACGATGTTGGGCAAGAGAAATAAGAAACAAAAGTGCGTCCATAATGCAGTGTCATTCACACAAAGATTAAGGCCGGGCTGCACGGTCCATGTACCTAGTAACCACCTCATGGGTTAAATAGAGTTTACATTGAGCAGTGAAGATCCATGCCATTTAATTTGTGTAAAATAGATTGCAGCTATTGTAATGCTTTGTTAAATTGTCAATTCGGCATGATCTAGAATCACCTGGGAAGACATTCTCAGTGGGAGATTGGTTCAGAGTAGGCCTGCAGACATGTTTGGGGAAGGTGGTTGTCTTAAATTAATGATGTTAACTGTGGGCAGCACGGCTCCCAGTGTAGGACCCTGGACTGTGGAAGGGCAGAGAAAGCTAGGCCAGCAGTCAGCACGTGTGCACTCATTTCTCTCTGCTCTTCTTGGCTGTGGATGAGCTGTGAGTTCCCAGGGACCGGGAACTGAGCAGAGTAAACCCTTTCTCCTCTAAGTCGCTCACAGTGTCAGAACACAGCAGCAGAGACAGAAGCAGGGTGATTCCGACTGTGCGTCAGACCGGGGGCAGCTCGCCTGCTTTCTGAGCTTCTACCAGCAAAGTCGCGCTCACAAGTGTCTGGGACCTTGCCAGCTTTTGCACCACTCCAAGTCCATCCCATGATGAGATTCGCTTCCCCCTCCCTTATTTGCCAGTGATCTGGTGTCTGGATGGGCCGTCATTTTGAATGGCAGCTGCAAGCTCTGCCATAAGTATGTAAAAACTTTTCCTTGGAACAGTTCATTGAGGAACATAGGTCAGTATTTTTCCAAATATGCAGGGCTCTCACCTTTGAGCTCTGGTCTGGCTGTGTGACAAGAATGGTCAGATTCCAAAGAATAAGCAAGTGCTACCCATCAAGGACACTCATCCAGAGAGACCCACGGAGCCAGGCTGCGTCAGAAGCTTGTGGCTCAGTGTCTCTGCTCCACCGAGTTCCTCAAAGGCTTGCAGAATTGTTTGAGAGTTGGAAGAAAGGATGTATTTTCTAAAATACTAAAATAAAATGAAACAAAATTATAAATACTTAAGAAATAGAATGTATAGCCAAACGAATGGAAACACATGAACTATGAACCAAAGGCTGAGGGGCCCCCAACTGGATCAGGCCCTCTGAATAGGTGAGACAGTTGATTGGCTTCATCTGTTTGGGAGCCATCTAGGCAGTGGGACCAGGTCCTGGGATCGCTGCATGAGATAGCTGTTTGAAACCTGGGACTTATGCAGGGACGCTTGGCTCAGTCTGGGAGGAGGGGACTGGACCTGCCTGGACTGAGTCTATCAGGTCGATCTCAGTCCTCGGGGGTGGCCTTGATCTGGAGGTGGTGGGAATGGGGGGTGGGCTGGGGGGAAGGGGAGGGGGGCAGGAAGGGGGAGAACAAGGGAATCTGTGGCTGTTATGTAGAACTGAATAGTATTGTAAAATAAAATAAATAAAAGAAAAAAAAGAAATTAAAAAAAGAAATAGAATGTAAATCTTCTACAAACAGCCTTACATGCATAAATTATATATATATATATATGTAGAATATACACATATAAATTATACATATGTAAATAATGCTAAATTGATACACTGGTACATTTTAATATGCTTGGTGAAGGATGAAGGATGGAGCATCCAAAAGAGATTTGCCTTAGTATCAGGAAGTCAGGGAAAAAAGCCTGCCTTGATTACATCACAACCACATTTCTGTTAAATAAATATTTCCCTGTGTTCTCTTTTTCTCTGTCTGTCTGTCTGTCTTTCTTCCTCAATTTAATTTTGTTTATTTGCAGTGGCTCTTTCATTTCTCTGACCATATTGGAAGTCTTCATGGTCGTGGCAACCAGAAGCCCAAATTCTTGAACAGAGAATTTTCAATGCACACGAGACGCCTGGCCCCAGCTAGGCCCTCTCTCTCCTGAGGCCCCTCAGTCAGTAGCATACAAGGATTCCCTCTGTTTCTTACCTGGCTGCCTTGAGCATCATCCTACAATTTGCAAATGCAACCGACAGCATCTTAGGTCCCATTATCTGGGATTGTGGCAGCAAACTGCGTCCCTCAACTCAGTATCCCAGATTCTGGAAAATTCCTAAGGCATAAGTCATTTGAATCTGTGTTCCATCTTTTTTGTTTCTACTTGACCTTTGGGGTGGAATGGAAGGAATATTCTTTCATAATGGAGTAATGTGGGCTTTGAAGTCAGCCAGACCTACGTCATTTATGTTTATCCTGGAAAAGGGCTTGGCCATCACTTAACACAGGGTGGAAATGGCACTGGGTTTGGAGTTCCAGTCCAGAGTCTGCCAGTTACAGGAGCTGTGACTTCACAGATGTCTTTTATCTCTGGGCCCCATTTATTTCACCTGTGAGTGGAAGAACCCAGTCTCCTGGAGCCACTTGGCCAAACCGTACAGTGCGTGTACAGCGAGGTTAGCACAATGCCTGGCATGCAGGGAGTGCTCAGAGCACAGTCGAGCAAAACGATTAATAGTCACCAGGGGCTGGAGGGAGAGGGAGTGGGGGGGGGGACCTGCTTACTAGATACTGGCTTCCTTGTGGAATGATAAAAATGTTCTGGGGCTAGATATTGGTGATTATTGCACAATATTGTTAATGTCCTGAATGGCACACCATTACACACTGCAAAGTGATTTAAATGGGGGAGGGGGAGGATATGGTTCAGGGACAGAGCATTTGTCTAGCATGCATGAGGCCCTGAGTTCGATCCTCACACCTCAAAAACAAGATTAAAACTGTTTATATTACGTGTATTTTACCACAATAAAAGATGAACAACTACCATATCTGCATTTACACTTCATGGGGTGAGGAAATGGAGGAGGAGGAAGCTAGGACCAGCCGGAAATTCCTCCCATGAGAGCAAGAACTGAGAAGCAAGACAAAAGTGGACACCTGAGTGCAGCGCGGTGGGAAGGCAGAGCCTGGGTCAGTGGGTGTCACGGAGTGCCGCAGAGCAGAGGAAACAAATGGCATCACTTTCCAGACTCCAGGGAACCCAGCTGTGCTCAGTGAACTTCGTCATGGTCATCGCGGTGTACAGAGTGCAAGTCACAGATGTGGAAGGAGATAGCAGGCCTGGAAGAAATGAGTCATGGGAGAGGAAAGAAATGTCACCCACCCACCGAGGGAAGCTCAACCACAGGCCAGCATGATATGGAGCCCAGCGCTCCATCTGAGGCCTGCCACAGACTCGCCTGAAGTGAGCTAACACTTCCAAAGCCTGTCACACCCAGCTCCATCTATTCTCCCACTGCCCACTGTGATTCGCCTCCTGGATGACCTGAGTGAGGCTCAGGCGAGGCAACCCACATTTGGGAATGTAACTACCACCCATCAGACCACCACCAACCTTGCCACTCCAGAGACGTCTGACTTTGAACAAGTTGTCTGTTTTTTCTTTCCTCTTCTTTTTTGGTGTGTGGGTTCATGCTCCTGTGTATGAGTAGGGTCATCTGTCTCGTGATGCACCTGTGGAGGTCAAAGGACAACCTCAGGGGTGGTCCTCACCCTCCACCTTGTTTGAAACGGGGTTCTTGTTGTTCAGCACATCAAGCTCATCCACCTGAGAGTGTCTACAGGTTCTTCTTCTGTCTACACCTCCACCTCATCCCACCACAGACTCGTGGAATTATGGGTATGTCTAGCTTTATATGGGTTCTGGGGATCCATACTCAGGTTCTAACCCTTGTATGGCAAGCACCTTAATCATGGAACCCCAGCCCCAAGTTGTTTGAATTTTCCAAACCTTAATTTAGTCCCCATGAAACAGAAAAGCCTTGCTCATGGTGCTGCCAGGAAGGGTCCACATGTCAGGCAGTGACACTTCACCACAGGGCAGACTCCTGATAAACAAACTCTTTCCCCTCCAGGGATCCATTTTCTCTTTCCACCAGCCCCCAGAGCAAGAGAGACATGGAAGTGGATATTGAATAGAGGAAGGACCCATCTTACATGATAAGTGAGTATAAACAGTAACATTTAAAATCCATGGCTTTATTCATAACAATCCTGGGATGGAAACAGCATAAATGGCCATCAACAGGTAACTACATACATACACATTAAATATTTACACAGCCAAAGGGATACCCTTGATAAAAAAAAAAAAAGAAGCCAGACACACACAAAAAGAACACACCACGTGACAATATTCAAGTGAAGTTTATAAGTAGTCAAAACTGACCTGACGATAGGAGTCACAACAGCAGTTAGCTTTGATGTTCCTGACCACAGAGGAGCACAAAAGAGACCTCTGGAATTCTGAAAATGTGCTACATCTTGATGTCCTTGGTGATGTGTGTATGCAGGCTCAGTGTATGATAAGTTATAGAGGGGTGCGAAGCAGGGACCAGACATGGAGATCTGCAAGGTCGTACGACCAGGTCGCCCTAAGCCTTCAGCTGTGCAAATGACTCACACATATGTTTAACCAAAAGCATAAAGATGGAGCACCAAAGAAATGCTTAACTGAGCCTGGGGGTGGAATCAACTTCAAATAAAACCAGAAGAGTGTGTAGTGAGAGGGTAGAGAGGAACTGCCTCCTTCATTCCCGAGACTAAAAGCAATTTCATTTTTCTTCTTTATTAATGTTGCTTCTGACTGGTGAGATGGCTCAGTAAGTACAGGCTCACTGAGAATGCAGTGACCTGTGTCCCATCCCCAAGTCCCATGATGGAAGGAGAAAATCAGCTCCTGAAAGTTGTCCTCTGACCTCCACATGACCTTAGCATGCACACACCTGCACACACTAACAAGGTTTAAATATATAGATTGTGTGTGTGTGTGTGTGTGTGTGTGTGTGTGTGTGTGTGTGTGTGTGATTGTGTGAGAGCACTCACATACCACATGTATGTGTGGAGGTTAGAGGACAACTGCATGGGTCTATCCTCACCTTTCCCCTTGTTTTTGAGGCAAGGTCTCTCGATAGCCACTGCTACACAGATACTCCAAGCGAGCCTGCCCTTGAGCTTCTGGGGTGGGGCCGGGGTCTCTTGTCTCCACTTCCAGGAGTGCCGGGATTCTGTCATGTACGGCTCTGCCTTTTTACATGGATTCCGAGCAACTGAACGCAGGTCACCAGGCATTTTACCTGCTAAGTCCCTCCCTGTCCCCAGTCGTGGTTTTTCTTACGGCCACTCACAGAAGCTGTTTTAGTTGAATCTCATTTTATCGGAAGACTGTGGTTGAGTAGGAAAGTGAGCACGTCTAATATGTTGACACTTTCCATGAGCTTGATTAGATGATGGGCTACAAGCCCTTCCCAGCCTTCTGCTTACAGCTCAACGGTACTGTCCAGTCACTGTGGTACCTTCTGGTGGCCTCTGCGGTATTCTAAGGCTGCAAAGAGAGGCAAAAAGCTGGACAGATTTCCAGCCCTTCGGATACTTTTTTCATCACAGGAGACTTCTCACACGATGAGTCCCTTCTCTCCACAACCCAAGCCGGCCAGAAGATTCACCTCCTCGCCCTCTCTTGGAGCTGGAATTCAGACATATAAGCTAGTCTCCAGCAATCAAATATGAAATAAACATGACCATAAAAGAGGAAGTGAGGTGCAAGCACGACATGGAATTTTCTAACAAGACTAATGATAATAACTGCCAGCTCTTGGGACCCTAGCAGTAATGGTTTGGCAACATGGATGGACTTGAGATGCCTGCATCCTCCAGGCCAGTTGCCACTGTTCTTAGGCAAGAAGCTCCCAAGCCTGGTTCCAGTACTGGCGATGTTGGTGTGAGCTATGCAAGCCTATATTACATCCTTTCCTTTTCTGAAAGGCTAGCATGGCTTCTGTTGTTTGTACTGACAGCCCTGAATGAACTGACAGTAAAACAGCGTTCCTCCAGGGAAGCAAACACAACCAGGTACAATGGGTACATCATACACACACAGGGAAAAGTCTTTGTGTGGGGAGGTTGGTTCACACAGTTGTGGGCATTGGCCAGCTTGAGATCTAGACGCAGGAGCGAGACTCACAGAGATGGTGCTTGCAGGCCATGAAGCAAGCACTTTTTTGTTGTTTTGTTTTGTTTTTCAGAATTCAGTTCTTGTTCTCAAGGCCTTACAACTGACTAGGACAGGCCCACCTGCATCACCAAGAGTAATCCCTGTTAAAACAGCTGGTTCTAGATACAAGCTGCATCTACGAACTATCTTCACAACCTAGACTTGCGGTCCCTGCAGCCCAGCCACCCACAAACCCCAGGAGGAGTGCCAGTGTGTGATCTTTCACTTTGAGACTTCTTGTTTAGACCAACAAATTTAGCTTGAGAAAACTTCTATCCAGGCCAGAGAAATGGCTCAGGCTCCAAGCCTAACTACTTGACAATGCCTGGTGGGTTGACGTAACGAGAAGAGTCAACTGACTCCCACAAGTGTGGATGCACACTTGTGCATACAATAAATAAGTGTGAACTGTTTCAAACATATGCAGAGTTGAATACTAAGCAAGTCAAGGCAGCTACCCCAAGAGATCAATGCCCTGCAGCCCACCCCATCAGGGCCCAATCTAGCTGCCACTACCTCTTTGTTAGACTGTAGCTACAAAGTCCTTCTGATCCACTCTTCTGCCCAATCCACCAGAGACTATTTCCAAAGCAGTGATCAGATTGTGCCTCCCCAACCAAAGGTCTCCCCGTTGCAGATCTGTGTTAGCTCTTCTACACCTCACAGCCATCACAGTTGTTAAAAGCAAAAGATAAACTCCTGAAACAAGCCACAGTGTGGAGGAAAAGCTACAAGGTTGTGACTGTCCTGGAACTCACTCTGTAGACCAGACTGGCCTCGAACTCAGAGATCTGCCTGCCTCTGCCTCCCCAGTGCTAGAATTAAAGGCGTGCGCCACTACACTCAGCTTAAAAGCTGAAGTCTTGAGAAGATTGGGAAACACAACTGCCCCTGGATCATTAAAGCAGGAGCCAACAGTCTTCTGAGAATTCAGCCTTAGCTTCAGGGATGAATCAGTCACCATCTCAATCTGCACGGAACACACTCCTGGGGCCAACCATAAAGGTCAGGCTGTCTGGCTGCCTGGCATAGATTCATATCGCTGCCTTTGGCTGGAATACGCTCCTGATATAATTGTTAAAACTAATATTAAGGCAGGAGCATAGCACACTTGGGAGGCAGAAGCAAGCAGAGCTCTATGAGTTCAAGGCCAGTCTAATCTACATAGCTGGTTCCAGACCATCCAGGGCTACATTATAAAGCCGAGGGAGGGAGGGAGGGAGGGAGGGAGGGAGGGAGGGAGGGAGGGAGGGAAGGGACAGAGGGAGGGAGGGAGGAGAAAGAGACAGAGAGAGACAAAGACAGAGATAGAGAAAGCTAGGAGTTGTTAATAAGAAAGAGACAGAAATGGCATGCCAGTGTGGATGGAGGAAATCTCACAAGGCCAAGATAAAGACAGGCAAGGAATGACTGCTGAGAGAGGCAAAATTAGTCTTCCCCAGGAATGAGCCCTCTAAATGACTATCGATATCAAATGGTCAGCCCTAAAAGAATATGTGTGTATACATGTATGTATGTGTGTGTGTATATATATATATCACTAAATTGACTCAGCAGGTTTTATCTGTATATTTATCCGTGTGTGTGTGTGTGTGTGTGTGTGTGTGTGTGTGTGTGTATGTGTGTGTGTGTATGTGTGTGTAACAATAATAGTTAAAGAGAAAGAGGCCACGAATTTGAGGGGTAGGCATATGTGACATGGGAGGGGTTGGGAGGAAGAAAGGGAAGAGGAAATGAGGTATTATATTTTAATTAAGTTTTTTATTTTTATTGTCTTATGTGTAACAGTGTTTTGCTTGTATGTATGTCTATTTCCCACATGCATGCAGAGCCTGCAAAGGCCAGAAGAGGACGTCAGAACCTCTGGAACTGGAGTTATAGATGGCTACCAGTCTTCATGTAGGTACTGGGGATTGAACCTGGGTCCTCTGCAGAAGCAGTGAGTGTTGTTAACCACTGAACCATCTCTCTAGTAATTAAGTTTTTAAAAGACTGACAGTAATAAGAAAGGGCCAGAAATGGGCAAACAATCAGGTATTGAAAGGGGAAAACAGATATTGGGTAAGCAAGAACAACACACGTGCTCTGGCCATGTCTGGCCCCCAGAGGATCCTTATGTGTTAGAAAGAGTTGGGAGGTGGGATGCCAGGGGTCATATTCTTTGTGTCCAGCAGGGCCAGGGTAAATGGTAACAGTGGCCCTGAACTGGACAGCTAGGAACAGGCTTTCTGAACTACAAGACCCAGCCCTGAAAAAAAACCTCCAGCCAAACCCCGATCCATCTCATTTCACAGCCACAGTTCTGGAAGTGCTCTAGGTCCAAAGAATGGAACACAAGGCTTTTCTCGATCTCTCACCTCAGCTGTCTGTCTGTCCTTGCCTCCCTCCTTGGCCACAGAACCTATGTGGCAAGGTAAAGAGAACGAGGCCAGGAGTAGAGAAAGGGCCTACTGCCGGGTCTCCACTGTGCTCTGTTAAATGTGAGCTCTGAAGAGCAGAAGCCACATCAGTACTGTCCACTCGCAGGCGTGTTCCCATCAAAGAACCCAGTGCACAGGCAGCATGAGAGAAGGAGCACTGGGCATGACGAGCAGCCAGCACATAAAGGGAAGCTACCCCTGAGCCTCTCATGTCAACCTCGGGCCAGAGGCAACATCAGAGCTGGCAAAGAGCCAATCAGGAGGGAGAGGCGCTGGCTTCCAAGCCTGGGTCTGGGTCCTGTGGGACTGGCATGTCACCTGGACATTCTGCAGTTCTACTGAGGGTTACACCACCACTTCACACTGTCCCGATGTCAATAAATGAGAATTAGGTGTGAAAAGTTGGCACAGAGTAGTGTGCTCTTCTTCCCAGGTATCTCTGGTTTCGCCTGCCTCCTCTGTAAGAGAAGGCCATTTTAATCGGCTAGCAGGAACTGGATGCTACATCTCCAGGGCTTAGGAGTTAGGTATTCTAGATAAACAGACTGACAAAGGCAGACCATACCCCAAAGAAGAGATGAAGCATCAAAGGGAAGGCATGCATGCCAGGATGGACTCCAGGGATGCCCTTGGGAAGTCCCGTTGACCTCGGGCACACCTGTCCCGTGGTTAGGAGGAAAGCTTCATCAGCGCTCACTTGCAGATGGGACTTAAAGAGATACATAACAGGCAACTTTGGAAAGATAATTTTATTAGCTTCATGAGAAACAGCTGCCACGAGCAAAGACTTGGATGGGGACAGAGCTGAGGTGGATTCCCACCTGTTCCCTCCACATCTTTGAAAAGGGTCTAAGTGTGATTCCCAAGAACAACATCTGACTTCCTTGCCCTTCGGTGTAGAAACAGACATGGGCAAGGCAGTCCTTGTTGGACATTGAGTTCTTTTGTTCTGTGTCCATTTCACTGAACAGGAAAATTAACCAATTCCACATTCTAGACATTCAGTTCTGGACTGGTCTGGCCCATGTTATGGATCATTGACCAGGAACATGACCTTCTAAGTCACCAATCAGATAGTCAACATTCTGGAGGGGTCCCCAGATTCTAGAAAGAAAATTAAGAACCCCTGTAACTTTTGAGGAATTTCTTAGGAGCTCTACATTCTAAAATTGTTTGTTTGTTTGTTTGTTTGTTTGTTTGTTTGTTTGAAGACAGGGCCTCACTGTGTGACCATAGCTGGCTGAGAACTATGTAGAACAGACTGTCCTCAAACTCACAGTGATTCAGCTGCCTCTGCCTCCCAAGTGCTGGGATTAAGGTGTGTGTTACCACACCATGCCCTATAATATAAAGTTTTAAGTCTGTATTCCAAATCAACCAGAACTCAGACCTTCCTTCTGGGTTGCCAACAAGGAGCCAACTTCTGGCAAGCCAGATAAAATCCACTCCTAATATTTTTAAGGGTTAACAAAGAATTCAGCATCCTAGAATGGCAAAATCACAATACTCTAGGCAAGGGTAAGATCCAAAGTTCTAAATGTCAGTGTCAATTCTCACAATGCCAAGGCAGGAAACAGACATTCTATCTACCTCAGCCTCAGAGCATCCTAGAAGGACAAATGCAAAGCTCTCCCCTCCAGAAAGCTGCCTCCCTGCTCCCTCAGAGCTCAGAGGACGGTCTCTCTACCATAGGTCCACCATCTCCGGGTGAGTCTGGCACGTGGAAGGAAACATAGGGGCAGGTCTTGGTGTTGAGGCAGATCAGTTTCTTCAGTGAGGCTGTGTTGACAAGGTTGAAGCCCACATCACCCCCAAATGTGCTGGGCTTCCAATACTCTGGAGAACAAATGGGATTTCCTAGGAGACCCTTGAGGGAAAAGGGAGCCCCAATCTCTATCATACTCTCCCCGAAGATGGAGTTGGGCTGACACTTTTCCAGAAGTAGCCCCGGGTAGAACTCTAAAGCATCGATGTCACCATATAACTCCTCCAACTCAGCGGCCATCTCCTTCTCTCCTGCAAAGTGAGAAGAAGCTACAGTCAGAGTCACAGCTTTGTTAAGGTCAACCTGGGGATGGAAACTTCTAGATTCAGTTTTTCTCTAGGGATGATGGAGACTCTAGGAGAACAATTTGGGCAACAGGGGAAATGTCCTAAAATTTTGGCCCTGCTGGTATCAGGGAATAGTTAGGAAAGAAAGAACAGATGGGCACTTTAACTTGGACTCTAGTGGTCTAGGTCTGTCCTCAAACAGCTCACCTCCAGCAACTCACCCTAGTCTCTGAACTTAATTCTTGGGCCATCATAACATGGAGAGAACAGCCTGTCTTCATCCCCCTCAAGGAAGATTTGAAGGCCTTGCCTCTGCCAAAGCCCTGTAATAACCTAGAGTCAAGTGTGTGTGTGTTCAGGTTCAGATGGATATGCCAGGCCAGTCTACTCTCTGCTTCTTGGAACCCTTTGTCCTGAGAGACTAGAGAGTCATCAAGATTACTGTCCCAGGATCATGGGGAACTCATCTACCGATCTCAGGATCTGTCCACTCTGACAACTGCATGTTCACAGATAGTGACCAAAGAGAGACAGACATAGGACTTGCCCATCCATTTCTTCAAACCTATCCCTCTATGGGGTACAGGGGTCTGTCACACCAGTGGTAACAGGAGAGATCCAATTTGACTGCCCAACATGTGGGGAATTGGGGGGAAATAGAGGATGGAGGGAGAGAGAATGAGATCTTTTAAGATCTATTTTATTTTTAACTATATGTGTATTGCCTGTGGCAGCCAGAGGAATCAGATCACCTGGAGCTGGAGTTACAGGAAGTTTGTGAGCTGCCTAAGATGGGTGCTGAGACTCAAACTTGGGTCCTCTGCAAGAGCAACACCACTCTTAACTGCTGAGCCTTTTCTCCAGCCCCATGGATGCAGATTCTTGAGCACCATGAAAACTGATTGAATCATGATCTCCAAGAAAGCATTTGGGACTTGGGGATGGGGTGGTGTGTGTGTGTGTGTGTGTGTGTGTGTGTGTGTGTGTGTGTGTGTGTTTTATTTTGCTGTGTTAAGGGGGTTAAGCCAAGGGCCTCATCTATGCTGGGCAAGTTCTCAACCACTGAACCACATCCTTAACCAGACACTTTTTATCAACCTTCTAAGTAAGTATCTAGGAGCCACTAGACAGAATAAAACCCAAGTCTTCAGCAGACCCTAGTGTGTGAACCCCTTCACCCATAGCATCTCCCAAGACTTACTCCAGTCACTGTGACTGTCCTCCCAGACGGGTAGCTGCTTTCCACAGCTCTGTGCCTTTGTTCTCCCGCTTCCACACCTGAAGTCCTCCTCCCTCTGTCTTCAACCTGGAAAGTTCCCATCTGTCCCTCATGTCCACTGGGAAGGCCACCGTCTCTCCCAAAGCAGGCTACTGTCACATCCACTGCTTTCCCTTACAATGCCTGGTCACAGTGCTGGCCACAGCATTGTCCCAGTGTCTGGCTTTGTGACCTCCCTCACTTTCTGTGCAGACCTTGAGGGGAGAGACTGTGTCCAGGAAGCAGCTGCCTACCTGTGAGCTCCTGGAAAGAGGTGTAGGGCTTCATGCCAAACCTCTTTCGGTATTCATTGAAGGGCTGTATGCGCAGCTCTCGGGACTCCCTGATGACATCCACAGCCACATGCAGAACGTGGTGGTTAAAGTTCCTACCCCCACCAATCTGCCAAGAGATTAGCACAGCTGTCAGCCTAAGAACCAGACTGTCCTGTGTAAGGTCCTAAAAGAAGAACTCCACGGCTCTCGTTCTTTCCAGACCAGGACAGAGAATGTCGTGACACTGTGGTGTGGCTCTAGTTCTGCCCTGTCATTCTATTCTGAAGTCTACAGTTTCCCTGTTTCCACAACACGGAAGTGTGCATCACTCCACTCTCTAATGACTGGAACGCCTTGGAGTCACACCAACAGGTGGTGTCATTTTTATTGAAAGAGAGAAAAAGTCCAGATGAAAAAGAAGGACTCCAGATCCCCAGGACTTGGACGGACGGCCTAGCTCACTCGGCAAGCTCCAGGCCAAGTAAGAGATCCTGTCTGAAAGTTCAGGTGGACAGCTCCTGAGGAGTCACACCCACAGTTGACCTCTGCCACACAGACACACAGACACACAGACACACAGACACACACACACACACACACACACACACACACACAAGACCCCACAAAAAGTCATAATAGTTAAGGAGCGTCAGTTTAAAGGAAGCTCTACTTCTGAAATCTGTTTTGATAGAACAACTATAACTGAGCGGAAAGAAAAACAGCTGGATTGAAATCATACGGCTCAGAGCAAAGCAAACTTGGGACAGCAAACAGAGAGTGGTTCCAACCCCAGCTCTACCCATGACAAGCTGTGTGGCTGGAATTGTGTACCCCAAAGATGCACTGACGTCTAACCTGCAGCACCCACAAATGTGACCTTAGCTGAAAATGTAATAGTCTCATCTTGTCGGTGGCTTAGCTTTACACACTTCCCATCACCCACAGGCAACTACAATCTGATAATATTTAACGGAAAATTCCAGAAAGAAACACTTCCTAAGTTTTAAATTGCATGCTATTCTGAGCAGCATGATGAAATCTGATGAGGACTCTCTCAGTCCTGCCCAGGATATGAATCATCCCTGTGTCCAGCATGTCCACACTACACAAGCCCCCTGGCTTGTCAATCACCTGGCATCTGTTAGTTACATGGTATCTGCGTGCCATGCCCAGGTAACCCCTACGCAGTAAACTAAGCATCCTATACCTGGGTCATTCATCTCACCCCATTCCTCACACTGACACAATATCAACTCACATTACCCCAAGAGGGATGAGGACTGTACACCACTGAGAAAGACAATCTTACACGCTTTTATTACAGAAACATGATATACATATTCAATTTTCTATTATCACTATGTCTCTTACTGTGCCTAGTTTATAAGTTAAACTTCACCATACTTTGTATGTATAGGAAAAAAGCATGTATATGGTTCAGTACTCCATTTCAGGGGAAGTCTTTGGATGTATTTCCTATGGACATGAGAAATACTATATAGTATTCCCTGGCACAGACGGAAATAAAGTCATACTTGATTAGGGAAAATCCTAATCCAAGAGGTGGTACCTTGTTTGTTTGTGTTCAAGTTTTTGCAACAGGGTCTCAAGCAACCCAGGCTAGCCTAGAACTCGCCACAGAGCTAGAGTGACCTTGAACTCCTGGTGCTCCTACCTCCACCTCCAGAGTGCTGGGATTACAGGAGTGCGCCTCTGCGCCCAGCCCAGTGGTCGCTCTTAAATGAGACTGGAGACACGGAGAAGACACCGTGTGGCAAGGTGATGGAGCAGACAGTTGAGTGACACTTCTACAAGCCAAGAAATAACCAAGGATTGTGGGAGCCTAGTGAGAAAGGCATAGGACAGATTCCTCTGGAGAGCCCACAGAGACAGTGGCCCTGCTGCCACCTAACAGTGAGGGACGTGTCTCTGCTATCTCAAGCCACCCACTTTTTGTTGGAAAACCCTGGCATGCAAACACAAGTGCAGTTTCCTCATGTGCAAGCATGGGGAGTGTGGGAGCATCCTCCTGATATGTTGTGGTAAAATAAAGGGAATGAAGAATGAAAGACGCACAGAGGTTGTCACAGTGCCGGTCACATGGCAACATCAGACAGTAGCCACCATGCTGATCATTAGAGAAAGGCCAGATCTGCCATGCCTCTGCCCCTCTTCTATATCCTGAGAGTCAACACCTGCTGTCCTCTGCCAGTTCAAACCCAGACCTTTCACACACTTCACAGCCATCCAGCCCCACACAAGGCTACTATTCCTTCTCACACCCGTGTCCCCACAGAGAGCAGGGGGCACCAGCCTGCCAGCATACACAGGTGGCAGCAAATGCTAATTGCAGTCAAATTACCAGGAGGAAATGTAAATCCACTAAGTGTCACAGCTTCCTAACAGGGCTGAGGGACAATGATGACCGAGAAGCAAAGGACTCAAGACAAGAATGACAGTCCAGAGAGCTGGGGTAGGGGAAAGGGAGCCTTCCAACTGTAGGGAAGGAAGGATTTCAGAGGAGCTGGCTTCCAAGGGGACGCACTCATCTGCCAGCGCCACACATAGGTGTCTCAATTAACAGAAGCTTATTCTCAGTGTGGAGGTGAGTGTGTCTGATGCTTGGTCCCTTCTGAAGCAGGCCTCTGTGGCTTATAGATAGCCACTTCCTCCCTGTGTCTGCATGTGACTTTCCTTCTGGGTGAGTCTGTTTTAATCTCCTTGTCTTATAGGAACACCAATCACATTGGGTTAGGGTCCACCCCAATTTCCTGGTTAGTCTCAATTGTCTCTTTAAAGACATTATCTCCACATGTTATTCTGAGGTCTTGAGGGTTAGGATTACAGCATATTAATTTGGGGAAAGACATAGTTCAGAGGACAGGAAATATAGAATTCAAAAAGCATTTCTTCATACAGGCACTGTCATGTATATTACCATATCCTAATAGGGTTCTTCTGTCCCTCAGACTTCCTGCCCTCTAACCCTCAGGCCTTTGTGCATGCTGTCCTCTCCATCTGGAACACAATCACACCCTTCGCCATCACCACTCCTCCAGGGAAAATGCCTGCCCACTTTTAGCATCTCTGCTTTGCCAGCACACTAACACCCAGGTCTGGGTCACAGAGTTGACAGAGAAACGTGGCTTTCTGCACTGTGGTCCTCAACATGTTCTTATCATTCTGAGGACAGCAGCAGCGCCTGTCATGGTCCCTCATACACAGCAAGTACTCGAGTGATGCTGTCACTGGACTGTTTCCCTTTCATGGTGTCGGTGCCAAAGGGACAGGGTCCAAGAACCATGTCAATCTTGTTCATCTGGAGTATGCCCAAACATCTGGAGTAATGCCTGTGCTGTGGTTTGAACCTGAAATGTATTCCATAGGTTTGTATTTTAAACACTTACTCCCCAAATGGTGGCACTTTTGGGGGTGCTGCGGAACCTTTAGAAGGTATAGCCAAACTGAAGAAAATGGGTCACCAGAAACCAGCCTTTGAAGGTTACAGCTCAGACCCTGGTTCCTGTCTCATGATTTCCTGGTCTGCTATGATGTGAACATCCTTTGTCTTGAGCTCCTGCTACCACAGACATGGTCACTCTGCCACGGCTTTCCTTGCTGGGACACTGTGAGCCAAAATAATTCTTCCTCTCTTGCGTTGTTTCTGTCAGGTATTTGAGACATAGTAACATGAAAGTAACTAATAAACCCTGGTACTGTCACCTGCATGAGAGAATTCATAAAGAGATCTTTATAACCACCTGTAGAAGTAACACCATACTCATTCCACAGATGAAGAAGCTGGGTTTTAGACCAAGTCTATCGGATCCCAGAGCCTGCCCCTGATGACTCTGTTTCTCTGAAGCTTACCTGGCCAGCCCTCTGGCGAGAGAAGGCATCCACCAGTGCCTCAATGCCATAGTCCACCAGCATGGAGGTGTTGAACAAGAACTGCTCATAGCTGTACTCTTGCATGCCCACTTTGAAGGAGTCGGGCATGAGTGGGTGCCAGTGATAGAGATGGTTGAACTCCACGGCGATGCGATTTTGGTACTGGAACTGAGCTCGGAACAGCAGTTCTGGGTCAAACTTGAGCTGCAGGAAGTAGCCACTCAAATGCTGCACATACTCCTCAATGATAATTTTGATGGTTTCCCCTGTGTAGGGAAGATGGAAAATGGGGTCAGCAGAGCTCAGCGCGTGGGAAACAGGACAGCTCATGAGAAGTGCTTGCTTGTGTCTCCTCGCTGCTGGTGGTGTTCATTTATTCCCCTTGGTCACTTCTGCTTTCTGTCCTTGTAAGAGGATGTGAAAACAGACTGTCTCAGATTTGACTGAGATACGCAGACAAGGGCATTGCTGCCCTAGAGGGAGGTCCTGGACCCAGTAAGGCAGTAATCAAAACCTGGTTTCCAGGGGCTAGAGAGAGATGGAAAGAGGTGAAGAGCACTGACTGCTCTTCCAGGGCACCCAGGTTCAACTCCCAGCACCAACATGGTGGCTCACAACTATCTGTGACCCCAGTTCCAGGGGTCTGATGCCCTTTTCTGGCCTCCTCGGGTACCAGGCATGTACATGGTGCACAGATATACATGAAGACAAAAACACCAAAATACATAGAATAAATTTAAAAAAAACTATTTTCACAACCTCGATGTAACCTCTCTCCTACAGACCATGACAAACAAGGTCTGGGGAAGTCATGAATGGTGACACAAGCCACAAGTTTATAAACCCAGACCTTGTGGGGCCAAGGTAGGAGCGTGGCAATGTGGATGCCAGGATGGCCTGCTCGGAAATAGGCTGTCTCTAAAAAATTTTCGTAAGCTGAGAAACTCTGAAAAGTATAAAAATACAGTGCTATGTTAGTGAGGAATGTCATTTCACTGAAACCCTTAGTGTGGGGGGGCTTCAGAGACTCCATCCGACAGCTGCTGCTGCAGCCAAAGAAGCCCCGCAGCTGGGGGGTGGCCCTGGGTTTGTCTAAACGTGCTTTGTTTCTCCTGTGTTGTTCTGTACATTAGAATCTCGTGGGCAGAGATAGTCCTTGATCCCTGGGGAAGCAGCTATACACAACAGGAGCAGCCAGGAAAGAAGTCGGCTGAAGATTCCAGACCAGTAGGAAAGCTGGCCAGTGGATAGGTGAAGAAAACTGGTATCTGGACCAATCGGCCAATAGATGAACAGGTTTTTTTAGTAAACTGACCTGGAGCCACAGGATTTGGGGTTAGCAGACATGGCTTCACATCCTAGCTTCTTAACATGTAGGCATCTGAGCCCGAGGCTCACTTTCCTCACCAGTAAACTGTAGGCTCTATGAATTCCCATGTGATTTCCATATGACATAGGACAGTCAACCTCAGCCATGTCAACACAGGTCAGCTAGAGTTTCAACCTTGATCACAGTTCCTCCACCAGCCAAGGTGCTGGGCAACCTCTAGCCAGAGACCTGGCCTCTCTGGTAAAGGTCTGTGAGATACAGACTTCCAAAGAAAACTCAGCCTGTCCATCCTCAGGCTGTTCTTATCCCCAGAGCCCGACTCTTCCAGAAGCCAGTAAATTAAATACTGTAATTGGGACCAGCCATACCCAGTAATGGCCAGAGGTGGTGACTCACAGAGTATGGTCAGGACAGAGGTGTCAGGGTCCAAGCTCCTAGGCAGGAAGCCATCTGACATTTTAGGTAATAGACTCACCACCACCACCACCCCCCTTAGGAGACACAAAAATATCTCGTCCCTGAGTCACCTAGAATCTACCAAATTCCACAAAGGCTGATAGACTGAGAGGGGAAATTGGGGTTTCCTGAGGGTGAGGTAAGCTGGGATTTGATCCTGGTGTGTTGGAGATCACCAGACTGGGTGGCTGCACAAGGGGGAAACTGGGATTCAAGATTGCCAATCTCACGTGCTCAGAGCCTTCCCACTAGGCGGCCTTGCGTATCCTTCCAGCAACACATCCTGGACCTGAAGCCACAGCCTGGAGGCCCCTGCCTCGGGTCTCAGCCACCAGCGACTGTCCCTCTCACCAGCGTGACCACATTGACTAAATCTCTTTTTCCTGCTTTTTACTACTAATTTGTTTTACTTTTAATTGGGTTACTGAGTATGGGTGACCAAACCCAGCTTGGGGCTCAGGCTGTGACTCCCCCAGGTTCAGTAACACCAGAAGCCTAACCTGCCTGCCTCCCAGCTCCTCGGACATGCTCACCTATAAGGATGAGGCGAGTGGTCTGGAAGAGTTGCTCGTCATCCCAGGTGGGGTGCTCCTCTTTCAGCAAGTCGCACACGCGGTTGTGCTCACGCAACCAGATCGTGGAGATGACCATCAGCCCTGGGAGCAACCCAAACACCTCCTGGCCCACAGCCATCTGATTCTCGAGCGGGACACCCGGTGGGTAACGCATCAACACCGATGCCTGTTCCACAGATGGTGGGTACACCTCTCCGTCCAGCACCTGTGGGATAGGGCCGCCTGGCAACCTGGGGCCGGGCAGAGCAGCCGCAGCTGACTCCAGCCCTCCTCCAAGATCCCTCTCCATCCACATCCCGTCCCTGTTCTCCAGCTTCACTTCCTCAACCCAGGTCTACCTGCCTGGTACTCTCTGAGTGCCTGCCCTAGACCAACTCTTGCTCTTAGACATCCTTTTGGGTACACAGCACTCAGTGTGCCCCTTTAAAAAACAGACAACAACAAAATCCTCAAATCTAGCACCACAGGCTAGGGGCGTTAGCTTAATACTTCCAGCCGCCCTCTGCTCTCAGCAGAGATCAGAAGCCTACACACAACACGCACCCTGCTCCCCTCCTTTTACCCAGTCATTCCTCACGCACCCCTGGATCTTCCTGCCGCTAAGTCTTCTCACAGCTAAACCCTCCGGAGAGCTAACAACCTTGGCCCCTTCTTGGCCTGCTCAATCCCGTTGCAACTCTGACTTCCCAGAGAAACAGTCCAGGCCTCAAGGCCCTCCGATGGTCCCAACTGGTTGGCAGTTACACAAGGGGAACTAGGTAGGTGGTGGTTTCTTCATCCATTCATGAAATACACACATTGTCAAGCTATACGCCAAGTACTGTTCTCAGCTCTGAAGACACCCCAGTGAATTTTCCTTCTGCTCGTTCAGATTCCACTAATCCAATGTAGTGGCCACTAGCCACCTGTGGTCTCTGGGCACTCCAAATTTGACTAGAGTGAAGACCTCTATTTCATTTAATTTAGATTTTACTTGATTTTTGTTTTAAATTTTCCTTTTTTAAGATTTATTTTTGTATGTATGTGTATATGCCTCATGTGTGGGGATGCCCACAGAGGCCAGAAGAGGGCATCAGATCCCTTAGAGCTGGAGTTACAGATTGTTGTGAGCCTCTTTGTGCGTTCTCGGAAGCAAGCCCAGGTCCTCTGGAAGAGCAGCAAGTGCTTTTAACTGCTGAGTCATCTCTACAGCACGATAATTTTACATTTTAAAGCTGATGTTTCAGATATTGTGTATATGAATCTGCTTATTCAACTATAATTTCTATGAAATCTGGAGAGAAATCAGCTACCTCCAATGAAAACCTTTTTAAATTTTATTACATTTATTTATTTATGTGTGCACAAGACAAGAGCACACAGATGCCAAAGCGAACCTATGGAGGTCAGAAGATAAACACCAGTCATCAGGCTTGGCGTCAAGTGCCCTTGCCAGCTGAGCCATCTTACCAGCCTAAGTAAAGAACATCATTAAAATCCATCGTCTCTGTTTTCCACTTTTGTTAACGTGGCCACTAGGAAAGTGAATTACATACGAGGCTTACACTACTGTTGGGAAGCTCTAGTTTACACAAGAAATCTTACTACAGCCCATACCTTGACATTCATGCACATGACCCCTGATGGACTGTGGTTCCCCCATACACTGGCATTCATGCACATGACCCCTGATGGACTGTGGTTCCCCCATACCCTGGCATTCATGCACATGACCCCTGATGGACTGTGGTTCCCCCATACACTGACATTCATGTATGTGACCCCTGATGGACTGTGGTTCCCCCATACCCTGACATTCATGCACATGACCCCTGATGGACTGTGGTTTCCCCATAGACTGGCATTCATGTATATGATCCCTGATGGACTGTGGTCCCCCCATACACTGGCATTCATATACATGACCTCCACTGACCTGTTGTTCCTTGATGACTGGGTCTATAGCTAAGATGAACACTGCTTAGTCACCTGCACAAGTCCCACCATGGTGCCCATCCACAAAGTAGGACAGCAAAATGAATGAAAGCATCTCCAGCAGGCTATGGGAAGCCATGGGAGGCCATGAAGGACATGGGAAGCCATGGGGGACATGGGAGGCCATGGGAGCATGGGGGACATGGGGGAGCATGGGGGACATGGGGGAGCATGGGGGACATGGGAGGCCATGGGGGACATGGGAGGCCATGGGGGGTATGGGAGGCCATGGGGGGCATGGGAGGCCATGGAGGACATGGGAGGCCATGGAGGACATGGGAGGCCATGGGAAGCCATTCCTGTTCTTTATCTGCTTTTTGCCCTGTTAGCTTCTCCCAGCCTTTGATCTCTGGCCCATTCCCCTACCCAGCCATCTTAGCAAGAGAAAATGAGGGAGACCCTTCCCACAGTCCCATCTCCAAGCCAACACTACCTGGTACTTGAGTTTCCCATCCTTGAAGAGACGCAGGCGATACTGTCGTTCCAAGTTATCTCCATAAATGTGGCCAAGGTCTATCTGAGGACAGAGAAAGGTCCACTCAGATCATCTGGATTCTGGTAAGAGCCTGCATGTGCTGATGAGCGCCCCCCTGCACACTCACTCCGTGGCCCAAGGCCTTGGTGAAGCCAGGACCCATCTTCCCAGAGGTCTTGAAGAACTGGTGGGTGAAATGTTGTGCAAAGAAGGCAAACATGAGGTTGGTCCCCTGCGGGGCGGGGATGAACTTCCTCCTCAGCAGCAGTCGCTGGGCCAGGAGCTCAACATCAGGCAACTGCTTCTTCCCTGGTTAGGGAAATAGGAAAGAACAGTAGATGCCTAGATCTTGCTTGTATCTTTCTGCCCTGGGGACCACTGGGCTCCCAGAAGTCCCCAGGCAAACTGTCCCAAGCAGGAAGGCCAGAGCATCCTCCTCAGGACCTGTCCTCCCTCCCTACAGGTAGGCTGTAAAAGAAAGATCTTGAAGTATTTGCCAAGGAAATGGCCTGGCATTTGGAATTTGTTTTAAAATCCCCTACCAAAAGCCAGGCATGGTGGTGGACAGCTGAAACCCCAGCACTGGGGAGGCTGGGGCAAGAACATCTCCATTAAAGGCCTGCCTGGGTTACACAGGGAGACTGTACCTCAGAATCACACAGGGGTCCAGTGAGGTGGCTCAGCAGACAAAAATGCCTGCCACAGAAGACTGACCCCCTGAGCTCAAGCCCCCAAGCCGCTAATCATTAGTCACACACAGGGGCAAAGTTCCTCATGCTGTTGGCTCTGTGCCCAGAAAGAGAAGCATTTGCAGAAGGGATCTTAGCATTTCCGTGAAAGCCAGAGGGAGGTGCCTCCTGCCAGGAGCCAGGAGTCCTGGGTCTACCTGGCTTTGCTCTATGGTTTTGGCCAAGCAATTCTCTCTGGGCCTCAGTTTCCCTGGCTGAGCAGTGTGTGAAGGAGGGGCTGGACCTGGATGAACTGAGTGAGTGTCTGACAACTGCTGAAGCATCACTGAGACCACAGAGATATGGCAAGGGGATGACAGGATGGGGGAAGGATGGGGGTTGGGCACAGGGAGGGACTTCACGGTTGGGGGTTCATGAGGTGAAGTGGGGAGGAAGGAGGGTGGATGCAGAGTTCATACACCATCTCAGGAGACTTCCTCCCAGCCAGGATCTTAGAGTATAGACCCCATCTTCACTTAGGTCATCTGAGCCTTTTAGGGCAGCTCAGATCTTGGGGTTCCTCTCCCTGCCACTTGTCCTTTATCCTTGGTTCTGAAAAACCTCTTTCCTGGAATTGATTGCTGAGCCTGAGGAGGATGGGTAGAGAGGAAATGAAGGGATGGACAGTTGGCCTGATATGACCATTTCCTGGTGACTTTTTCTGACCTCAGTTTCCCCATCTGCAAAGTGGGCATGATGAAATGTGTTCCCTCCCTTATGCAGAAATGGAAGACTATTCATCCAGTAACTGATGGAAGCAGATCCACAGCCAAGCACCAGGCTGAGCTTTAGGAGTCCAGTCAAAGAGAGGAAAGAGGGATTCTATGAGCAGGGGGCATCAAGATCATGATGGGGAAATCTACAGAGACAACCAAACCAAGCCAGTGGGAACTCATGAACTTTAGACCAACAGCTGTGGGGCCTCCATGGGACTGGACTAGGTCCTCTGCATAATCGAGACAGTTGTGTAGCTCAGTCTGTTTAAGGGACCTCTGGCAGTGGGATCAGGATCCATCCCTGGTGCATGAGCTGGCTTTTTGGAGCCCATTACCTATGGTGGGATGCCTTGCACAGCCTTGATGCAGGGTAGGGGCTAGGACCTGCTTCAACTGAATGTACCAGGCATTGCTGACTCCCCATGGGAAGCCTTACATTTTCGGAAGAGGGGATGGGGGGTTGGCTGGGGCGGGGAAGGCTGGGGGGAGAACAGGAAGAGGCATGAGAGAGGGATCTGTGGTCGGTATGTAAAATGAATAAAAAGTTTCTTAATAAAGAAAAATTAAAAAGAAAATAAGTGGAAGGCTAGTGGCAGACCCTGTTTTCCTAGTATCTAGGTGCTCACAACATGAGGGTTCGTCTGGGAGAACCTGCCTCTGGTTTTACTTGTCACCTTAAGAAGAACCTTAGCTACCTTTTCTGTCCTCTTCCTTATCCTAGACAAGTCAACTGTCTTGCTTTGCTCCACCTATCTATGATATCGGTCAGTAATGGCTCTTCTGCCTGCTTTTGCCTGAAGAGGAGAACTCAGGCCAGCTCCTTACCGCAGCCCTTACCTTTGGTCCCCATGGGTGTGGGGCAATCTTTGGGCACGGAGGGCAGAACTCGAGTGTAGTAGCTCACATTGGAGAAGGACTCCCAGCTGATGTAGTCATGTGCTAAGTTGTAGGTTGGAGGGCTGGGGATAAGGTTGGACCGTACTGCAGATCAAAAATAATGGTGACAAGGCTGTTCCCATCCCACCCCACATCCCTGCCTCCTCCTATGCCGGGCCTTGTTTTATCTGGCATCAGAGAGTTTCTCCACCCACTGTTTTTATCAGAGGCCAAGAATCCCAACAACTGGGGTGATTCCTCGTTCCTCAGATTAGAGGTGCCCAGTCCCACACTCACCTGTGAGTATCAGCCGCATGAGTGTTTCTCTGATGAAGGTGGCATTCACAAACTCCCAGAACCAGCGCCCATGTGTCAGCAGGAAATGGGTGAATGAGGGGCTGGGTCGCAGGAAATTGCGCAGCCAGGTCCAAAGCTCAGCTGCAGGAACAGTAGGAACCACTGAGTCCATCTCTTCCGACAAGACCAGAGCCACCCATGGTGAGAGAATGGGGACCAAACAGGAATCTATGGGCAGCACCCTTAAGAGTAAAGACACATAAAAGAGCCAGGACCCAAAATGAGGACAGAGGACGAGGAGCATGGAGATGAGCCACCACAGAGTGGAATGGACCAAGAAAAGAGCTTACTTGGAAGCCATGTTTGAGCAGGGTCAAAGCCAAACAAGGAGGCAAAAGAAGCCACAGCCAGAAAGGAAAGCAGGTGTCAGGGGATAGAGGAAGATCCGGAGGAGCAGGAGAGAAGCGGCCTGAGGCCCAGCTCACGAATGGTGCAGTTGGGGCCCGAGTGGCCCGTGTGAGTACAGTCACACTGGTAGCGGTCGAGGCCGAATCGGACACAGACACCCTGGTTCTGGCACGGATAATAACAACAGGGATTGACTGTGGATGAGAAACAAGTATTAGGGACACTCTCAAGTAGCCTCCTGACCCCACACACTCTGCCCACCCATATCCCCCCCCCCCCGAGTGTGGAAAAAGGGCACAGAAGCAGCTCTCTCCCAAATGACCCACTTGGCACCAAGGACATAAACCCCACCCCCTGCCCTGGACCTCCAGTCGAGCCCATGCTCCAGGCCAGGAGAAAGTCCCCCTCCCTCCCTGCTGCCACCAAGGGGGTGAGGGAAAGAGTCCAGACCCAAGCTGTTGATACCCAGGCTGGGAAGCAGCTGATAAGACAACCTGCTGTGAGCTTCTGAGGGCTCACTTCCTGCCTCTTCAGAGCCAAGTGACTAGGGTATGTGTGGAGGCTTCAGAAAGGAGACCAGGGTGTGGGCAGGTTCTCCCAGACAACCCCTACCCCCACCCCCCCAACCCCCCCACCCCCGCCACCACCGCCATGTTGTGAGCACCTAGATACTAAGAAAATAGGATCTGCCACTAGCCTTGCATTTCTGCATAAGGGAGGGAACACATTTCATCATGCCCACTTTGCAGGTGGGGAAACTGAGGTCAGAAAAAGTCACCAGGAAATGGTCATATCAGGCCAACTGTCCATCCCTTCATTTCCTCTCTACCCATCCTCCTCAGGCTCAGCAACCAATTCCAGGAAAGAGGTTTTTCAGAACCAAGGATAAAGGACAAGTGGCAGGGAGAGGAACCCCAAGATCTGAGCTGCCCTAAAAGGCTCAGATGACCTAAGTGAAGATGGGGTCTATACTCTAAGATTCTGGCAGGAGGCACCTCCCTCTGGCTTTCACGGAAATGCTAAGATCCCTTCTGCAAATGCTTCTCTTTCTGGGCCCAGAGCCAACAGCATGAGGAACTTTGACCCTGTGTGTGACTTATGATTAAGGGTCGAGAGGGTGGCAAAAAGTCAGAGCAACCTAGCATGGGCTGGCCAGTCATCAAAGAGGCCAACATCAGGAGGACTGACCCAGAGCAGGGCCTACCCCTCCAGCCTGAATCCTCACCTCAGTTCCCACAGTGCAGCACCCTCCCGCCTCCAGGGGCCTCCAGATGTCCAGAACCACCATCACCACACATATACCAGCAAAAATAATACCAACCATGCAAATAGTTTTGCTTAAGCCCTGGTAACTTTGAACAACCCCACAATGACATTTTTGTGATCTCTGGCAGGAGTTTGGAAGAGAGAAGCCAAGGGGAAGATGGCTGGACAAAAAGGCCTTATCAAGCTGCCACAGGAAGACCTGGCAAGCAGGAGCCAGGAACAGGAGAGCAACAGGACCCCAGCCCTCCACATCCCTGGATGTTCCCCAGCTGGGCACAGCCCCAGAAAGACCAAGCGGGGCCTGGAGCCGCTTCCAGCCTATGAGGACTAGGGCTTTCCTGGTATCAATTGCTCAAGTGCAACTCACCTGCTGTGAGCCTGGCTGGACTCTGGCATAGAGCTCTCCCATACCCATAAGAAACAATCTTACCACTCAGAAGGAACAGGGAGAAGGTCCAGGCCTCCTCTGAGCTCCAGTTTCCTACTTCTACCTCAACAGAAGTCTCAAGAGGTTCAGCTCAAAGGGGCTGCAGCAACCCTCCCTCAGGCCCCAAAGACCCACCCCCACACTTACCTAGACTATACTTCTCACATCTCTGAGCCCTCCCCAAGGAATCACACTCTGCTCCCTGCTCAAGGCTCACCAAGTCCCCACTCTTAAGTCCGCCTCTCTTTCCTGCCCTGAGGGAGGGCCACACCTTCCCAGACATCCACCTCCCTACTGGACTGGGCTCACAGCCTGGGCTTGGCCCACGTGCATGCAGGGAACCACTGGTGACCAAGCTTAACAAATGTGTGTGGAACTAATAAAACGGCATGATGAGACCGGCCATTCCCTGCCAGGCAGAGAGATGCTTTCCTCTCCCCAGCAGTCCCTGAGGCGAGCTTCGAGGCCTCCTGATGCTGTCAGGGTTTTTTCGGCAACTAACCAGAGTTTCCTGCAGCACCAACGTCCTGTCTCAAGCCAGAAGAGGCCTTCCCTCCCAACCAGACTGTGGCAGCTTTCCCTCACCCCTCCCCACCCTCTTTCCATAAACACCAGCTGCCCCAAGACAGGAAAAGTCCTCTTGGGCAGGGACAACAGCCGCAGGAGCTCGGGGACACGAAAGTGTACAGAGAGGGTGCTGCTGGGCCGCTGACTGTGACAGCCAGCTGGGAAAACTGGGCTGTCACTGACCAAGTCCATGAGCCCACCTCCCCAGGGTGCATTTGTCTTCCAGCACCCAGGAGGAAAATGGGTGAGCATCCTGTTGCACAATAAGGAACTCCAGGTCAGAGTAGGCAAGAGGCTTACGCTCAAACCCCACAGCCTCCGGGCAGCAGAACCAAATGTGAGCCTCCTTCCTTTGCCCTGCCTACTCCTCCTGGGGTGTCTAGGACTTGATTTAGGGGAGAGATAGAGCAGAATCACACTGATCCAAAGGCCACGGATGTTGCTGTTTCTTCAAGGTGAACTTTGCACATCCCAAGTGAATGTGGGAGCCTGGGGCCACTGTCTCCTGCTATAAGCAGACCTCCAGTTACTCAACAGGACAGTCGTCCTTTTCATCTGACTTCAAACCTGCAGGATTCCATGCCAACCCAGTCCTCTGCCTAGCAGAGGGGACCACTCTACTGAGGCCACCCACCTTTCTTCATGGAAGTAAGGGGCCATCAGGGGAGGAATAGGCACCCAGTCTAATTTACTTCCAGTGATCCGCACTCAAGCACAAGTCGGCCACCAAGGAAGAACACAGGGAAGATGAACTCAGACGTGGTGCTGCCCCTGGCTGTTTGCATGAACAAGTCCCTTCCACACTTAGGGCCTTGCTTGCCTGTCTGTCCCATAAGCAGGTAGAGCAGGTCTCTCAAAGGATGCTTTCCTCTGACCCTGCCCACCCCATCTGTACTCTAGAGGAAGCCAAGCTGCTCCCCTAGGTTATTTCCATCATTCTCCAGCCCTCGGCACAGGACTCTGCAACTGTTCTCACTGAGTGCCTGACGCCCATGAAGCAGGATGATAGACAGCCACTGTGTCTGCAAGACACAGACCCGAAGGCCAAAGCAGTCAGCTCATGTGCCCACAGATCTCCCAGATCTAAAACCCACCCATTGATTTGAGTAAGATGTCCTCCAGCCCAAAAGCTGGAGATCTGGACTCAGAGGCAAGCAGGGCAGGGGACAGGTGTGGCTGGGGAGCATCCAGTCCTCCTGGATGTGGATGTGGAGGTGGCATCAGGCAGAAGAGAAGAGGCTGAGCCCAAATCCCCTAAACATAATATTTACAGAGGCTCGGGGGCGGAGAGTATCTGGCAGTCAAGAGGAAAGCGAGCCTGATTAATCAGGCCTGGGCCTCCCAACACCATGCCTGTAGGCAGATCCAGGCCAGACACCTCTGTGGCAGGCCCAATCAGCAGCCTACAGCAGGAAAGGAAGGCCCCTCTGGGTCCACAGACCTAGCTGGGGATGGAGACAGGAGCAGTCAAGGAAGACAGAGGGAGGCTTTGGTGTGTACTCAAGTCTCACCCCACATGCAGGAGTTAGCTGGCCTCAGGCTCCTTAGCCTGGCACACAGCTCTACTGGCCAGGTCATGTATGCCCTCTCCTTAGCTAGGCATGGGGCCCTTAAATGGTCTGGGTATTATGGTGCATGCCTTAAATTCCAGCACTCAGGAGGCAGAGGCAGATAGATCTCTGTGAATTCAAGGCCAGCCTGGTCTACAGAGTGAGTTCCAGGACAGCCAGGGCTACATAGAGAGACCCTATAGCACACACACACACACACACACACACACACACACTTCTGCACACACATGCACATGCTCTGGAAGGGAAGCATTTGAACACTGTGGGTCCCAGCAGTCTTGAGCTCCAGACAGGGCATTATCTCTTCCCCCTCCAAGCAGTAGAGGCCTCCTGCCCTCAAAGATGTCTTTAGCTTTGGGCTCCAGGCAGGTGCCCAACCAGTTTGAGCCACTGTTTACTGCAGACTTGGGGGCAGGCAGGCACCCACCTGTCCAGTTCTGTCCTTAACCCTTTCAGGGTTCTGTGACCAGCTTCTCAGCCTCTAGGCTCAACCCAGAATCATTTACCTGTCCTCATTTTCATGTTCCCAGGGACCCTTGAATACAAGCTCTGCTGTTCAACACCTACTGCTTCCTGCAAGAAAGACTCGCACAGGACTCCAGCAGAAAACCAGTCTCCTCCTCCCACCGCCTCCTTTCCTTCAAGGTCTAGTTGAAATAAATGCCACCTCCTCCAAGAAGCCCTCCTTGACATCCTTTGCTTCTCTCGCCCCCTATAGAGCAATCCTAGCGTCTGTCTCCACCACTGGACTGTGAGCTCCACTGGGTTCTGTGTCACCAGGGCCCCAGCCAAAGACTGGCGTAGAAGAAACCTGTGGGATGCAAAACAGAAAAATTCCACTATGGCACTATGAGCATAAGTGGAAGGGATACTGTGGCTCCCATCGCTGCTTGGATCCTCTGTGCAGCTCGGGTCACCAGTTCACGCCCACTCCCTGGCTAAAGAGAGCCAAGCCCAGGGCCTGGATGCTGAGCACTGTGGATTTCCCAGCAGAGCAGTGCCCTCCAAGCTCAGCGCTACCCCTCTTCCCCAGGAGTCACAAGCAAGGAAGACAGGTGAGCGATGTCAGGTACTCAGGGGCCCAGGTGGGGTCAGGGGCAGAATGGGAGCTGGACTCATCCTGACCCCACCTGTCAGTACAGGCCCACGGCCAGCATGGCCAGCCTTGCCTCTCCCTCCAGCTCACTGTGGGATCCCCAACAAGTGACCCCACTTCCTCGGCGTCTCAGAGTTCTGTGAAATGTTCTGTGAAATGGGTCTAGCACACACAAAGCACTGAAGAAGAATCTACCCAGAACTGAGCTTGGTAGGCTGAAGTGCTGGGTCAGAAATATTCCCTCGCAAATCCAGGCTTGGGGGGGGGAGGGCGGGGGGCGGGGGTCAGCCTCCATTCTTGCACAGGTTTCCCTAAATCTTCTCACACAAACCCTCTCCTCCAGAAGTCTACTCTGATTCCCAGTCCACTCTGACACTGCTCTTCCCTCCTCTGAGCTCCAAGTCTCAGCAGCATCCGGCAGAAAGCCAAGACTCCCGTCCCTCCTCTCCCACTGCCAACGTTTCTTGGCCGCAGTTTATAGGTGGGCAGCCGAACTAGAGAAAGGGGAAGAAAAGACAGGAGAGGGGCTGGGGTGGAAGAGAGGATCCTTTTTCTTTTCTGGAACCTGGTACTGGCCTGAAGGGGGGGGGAAAGGACAGAACTGCAGGGGCCAATTGCAGGTATTGGGAAGTTCTGGATTAGGCTAGCCCTGAGTTCAAATCCTGAGCCCACTATGTGACTTGGGGGTGTTATACCTACTGAGCCTCAGTTTCCCCATCAGTGTGTGTGCACCTCTCTTCCACCTCCCTGTTCCCAAGATAGCTGGTGCCGCACCCTAGCCCCTGTCTCTACCCATGTGGGGGAGGTTGAGCTTGAGCGTCAGGATTAGTCCCCCAAAAGTTAGAGGCTAAAGAATGGGAACTCGCTCTCCAGCCTGCCTTCCCCTTGGCTCCTGCAGCTTCCTCCCTCAAAGAGCCCTCACAAAACACACACACACACACACACACACACACACACACACACACACACACCAGAACTTGGGGCGGGGGGGGGGGGGGGGGCGGAGAGAGGGGGTTATGGAGATTGCTTGGAAAGTTGCATCCCAGCACAGGTGAAATTAAAGAACCGTCTCCGCTCCCCCTGCCGGCTCCGGAGCTCAGTTGGCTGTGCGCCAGAGAGACCCTAGGTAGGCCCTAGCCACGGCCACACCCCTGCAGTTCTCCAGGGAGCCTCATCCCACAAACTCAACACCCCAGTCCCTGGCACCGCGAGCAGAAAGGGGAAGTGGGGCCCTCTGGAAGGGGGAAGAGGGAGATGGACCAAGCCAGCAGCGCAAGATTCGGGATCGCCATGGGCATTGGGGCGGGGGGAGGAAGGGGGGCTACCTACCTGGTGAGGGCACCCCAGGGTCTGCGAGCAGGACAGGGGGTGGCGGCAGCAGCAGGAGCAGCAGCAGCGGGAACTGGGGCGAGAGACTCCTTCCTGAAGAGGAGAGACAAGTTGAGCCTGGCGTTCAAGGCTCCGCCTGCAGGCCACCGAATTCTCCGGTGCGGTGCGTGGGGGCACTGGGGTCGGACTCACGGCTCATGGCTCTGGAAGCTGATGGATGTGAAAGCCAACTGCTGGGCCCTCGGGTGCAACTCCAGCACTGCCCCAGCACCGGCGGGTCCCCTCCCACCCATCCCACGGCTCCACCCCTACTCCTCCCTCAAGCTGTCACCTCGAGAACGCCCGCTGACTTCCTCTACTCAGGCCTTGGCCAAGACGTTTTATTAACTACTGCATTAAGACTGTCACTCAAGATCCTTTAGGTGCACAACCTTTTTAAAGTGTTAGAAATGCATCTATTGATCTATAGGAAACTGAGGCTGGCTGAGGATAGACATGACAGAGGACAGGGCTCAGACACAAAACAAATGCTGGAAGAAGTCAGTTTGAACCTGCTTGCAGATGATGAGAAAGGGGCTGAGAAGCCCAGCACCCCAGCCCTGCCTGCACACAGGGGTCCTGAATGGAGTCAACAGGACTCTGCCTGCCAGAGATGAAGAGCTGTAGTTTAGGTTCTGATTACACAGGCTGCCAGCTGGGCCACCTTAGATGAGGTACATGCTCATCCTTGCTGGTCCTCGGTGTACTCATCTATAAAGTGGGCACATAAACCACCCTAGGCAATACATAGATCTCATATGCAGATGTGGTCAGAAGATGTTCCTTCAGAGTTGTCCTAACTCAGATTCCAGGGCTGGTCGAGAGCCATCCCCAAGCTGGATGGCCATCAGGCAGCTTTACAGGATCTCAGCATTTGACTCCTTTTGATGATTGGGGAAACTGAGTCTAGAAGAAGGGGAGAATGGCGCACTCTCCCTCGGTTTTCCCAGCACACCTAACTACCCTTTGCCCACCCCCAGTGGTGGAAGGACCCATCTGTCCTTGTGCTGGCTGTCAGACATCTCCAGGTACAGGAAAAGAACCCTGCCAGGTGGGAGAGCTGAGACCTGCTTCCAAGCCAGAGCTGTTCCCATGCTCTACTGGGACAAAAGCCAGCCGCTCCAGGGAGGCAGAGCAAGCCAGGGCAGACCAGGGGAGGGACTGGAGCCCCAGGACACTGAGACGGGCTTCAGCCTTCCCTGCGTCCCAGAGGCAGGGCCCTCTGGCAAACCACCCAGTCGAGCAAGGAGCCGTGAGTCAAGTGATTGTCAGCAGCAACAGTGAGGTCTGGGAGGGAAGTTGAGGTTCCGGCGCCCAGAGGAAAGGGGACCTTCTGGTGATCAAGTTCTGGAAGAAGAGCTGGCATGAGCCTCCTCCTCCAGTTCCAGACCTGCCCTCCCCTGGGGCCTGGACCCGGGCAGTTACCACACCTGTAGCTCGCTTCTAAACCTCTGTCTCCTGTAGTGAAAACAACAAACACTAGCTCAGCCTTGGCCTCCAGGGAGGAGACTTAGCTTGGGAATCAAGAAATTAAGTTAAAGTCTCCCTCCTTTGCTCTGACCACAGACGAGTCTCTGGGGCCTGTTTCCCATCTGAACCCCAAGATAATCAGATGAGGGGGTTGGTGAAGACAGATACCCACCAGTGGGGAGCAAATGAGTCCTTGCTGTAACCAATGCTCTACAACCAATCATGCAATTCCAAGGTGGATGCAGTGAAGGAGAGATGCAATGGCAGTATGGAATTGATGAAGGGTGAATGCATGGGGAAGCCAGAGGCCAAAAGAGCAGCTGGGGCCCCAATTCAGGCCTCCAAGGACCAAGCCTAACCAAGGGGATGGAGACAAGGGAGACAGTGGCTGAAGTGACTCCAGCGTGTGGGTAGAGAGGTATGGCGGCCATTTAGATTCTGCCCGGGAGACAGGCACCCTGGGACAGGCAGTCAGCTGGGACAAGTAATTTGAATTTGGTCCACTTCAAAGGAGCATGCAGATGAACACCCAGGCTGGGGACATCCAGACCAGCCCTCATCCTTGTTCTGCTAGAAGGGTCAAAACACAGGGCCACCTTTCCTGGCCCTCTGCTCCAAAGCCAATGTCCTGAATGTGGACTGTGTGGAGGGTGGCTGATCTCCTCTGCTCCAGGTCATGTGACATGCTTTTCATCCTCTCCTGCAGGAAGCTCTTCTCTGCTCGTGGTGATTCTAGATTGAAGCTGTCCCTCTCTCCCCCTTGATCTGTCACTGTCTTGGTCACCCTGGCCTCCCTAGACCCAAGCACAGGGTCTGACTGACAGAAAAATGGCACAAGAGCTGGGTGCTTGGATTAGGAAAGGAATGAGCACTGGTGTGACTAATCCAGAAAAGGAGCTGCAGAGATGGCTGGGCAGTTAAGAGCACTTGTTGCTCTTGCAGAAGACCTGGGTTCTTTTCCCAGCACCTACATGGTAGCTTACAACCATCCATAACTCCAGTCCCAGGGGAGCTGACATCCTCTTCTGTCCTGTGTGTGTGTGTGTGCATGTGTGTGTAAGAAAACACTTAAATAACATAAAATAATCTAAAATAAAAAATTTAAATAATAATTATATAGAAAAAATTTATGTGCCTGAGGGGACCACAGCCATGTTCATCAAGGTGCCTGCCCATCTATCTGCTGGGGCAACCCCCAAAAGGGTCATTGCCTGCCTCAGTTTCCCATTGAGCCCACTGGTCAACACTCCCGACAGTCCCATAGGTTCAGCTCCACCACAGAGCCTGAGCTCTTTCAAGCCAAGAAGTAAGAACAGCTTCCCTACCCAGTGACAAGGTTTTGTCTCTCTGAGAGCCCCATCCCCTACCCCCATACCAGCCACACACACCCCTGCATACCTAGGACCCACATCTGAGTGTTACTGGGAAGGTCTCACCCAACGGGGCTCCACCCAGCATTTGGAAATCCCAAGCTGACTCTCACCTGAATCATTCATGAGCCCAGCCCCACCTCGAAGGCAGGTTCACAGAAAAGAAAGTTCTGCAGTCAGCCTCAGATCTCGTCAAACCACGGTCCCAAACCCTGGTCTTCACTCCCACCACCTGAAGCCTTCAACTGCCTTTTGTGGGCCTCAGTTTCCCTGTCTGAAAAAAAATGGGTTTACTAACTCCATTTCTGCAACAGCTACTCTGAGGCCAGCGAGAGCCAGTCCATATGGGCATCAAGGCTTCACCAGGAGCTCAGCATTGATTCTCCACTGCCCCTGCTTTCCCTTCCCTACCTGAGCAGGGTCGGCTCCATGGAAAGTCCCCCCTCCCCCTCCCCTGTACCTGCTCAGTGCCAGGTTTCCATTAAGTACTATATAATCTATGATATAAAATATCCCAGTAGCCCTGTGAAGCCAATATTGTCGTCTCCATTTACAGAGAAAGAAAGTTGAGGCCCAGGACTATGCTGGTTTGCTCAAAATTGCACTAAGAGGAAGCAGAAACCCTTTAGGGCCGTGGGTGACTGGATGGGGCCTCTAGTTAGGTTACACAACCCAGTCCACCTGAGCAGCCAAGGCCCGAAAGCCACAAAATCCACTTGTTTGTCTTTCCTGCTTAAACCTTTAAAACAGCCCTGAGAGGAAGGAGATGATGCAGAAGGAGAAGCAGAGGCCCTAGGACTGATTCCTCTAGATCTTGCCTGAGGTGAGGAGGGAGGGAAGGAGTGACAGCCCCTTCCGGAGCACTTTGTAAGCCAGGCAGGATGCTGAAGGCATGGCACTCACAACAGCCCCTAGAGCTGCGCCTTACAGGGATGGGGCTGAGCCTGGAGGCATGCTGTTTACAGGGTTAATACCTGCCTCATCCTTTCAGCCTCTCCTGGACTCCAGCCCTGAGTCTTTAAACACCCAAATCCTGCCAAGGACAGGCCCAAAAGATAAGCAGGCAGACAGCTGGTGTGTGGAGAGTTCCCTGTTCATCCAGGGAGTTTCCACTGCAGGTTCCCCTGTCACACAGACCTCACCCCCAGATTAGCACAGGATGGCCCAGTGGTCCTTCTACCAGAGTCTTCCCCACCCTGCTTCTACCCTCCAAGTAATCTACAGATAATCAGACATCAGATCCTGGGATCATGGGGGTTCAGTCACCTGTGACAGAGAAACCATGATGCACCTCGGTTCATAGCCCAGCTTCCAGGTCTAACTGTGTGACTCTGGTGACTCTGAGTAACTCATATGATGTCTCTGAGCCTAGTTTCCTCATCGGACAATAAAGGCAATAATAACCATTGTGAGGGGCCCAGGATCACTTAGCCTAATCCATAGCCCCCAGGAGGCATTTGGGAAATGACCAGTACTGGTGTCATGATTATAATTAATAATTATACAATGAATTCAAATCTGTCACCATGGTCCTAGATTGCGGATATCTTAAGAGAACTGTAGAGAGAACGATGGCAGGCATGTGCTAGCTTCCTGTGTCAGGATTACGTTTAGTTGCATATGACAGAAAAAGCACCACACATAGGAGATTTCATCAAAAGAGGGGATGGGGGTCTTCCTCAAACGGCAGGAAGTACTGAGGTGGAGATGACAGTGTTGCACAGTCATGCCACAAGGAGTGGACTCTTCAGTCAGTCCTTCTGCCGGCTATGTCTGTGTGTCACCCCCTGGCCCCTTGCTCCAAGTGTGGAAAGGCAGAGGAGAGAGCAGACACCCCCACAGACCCACAGGTACTTCTCTTATGCCAGACTGTGTACACGGCCTCCCTTAACTGCAAAGGAGCTTGGGAAACAGAGTTTTATAATAGGTAAGCAAAGGGCAAGAAGCGTGGGATGGAACGGCCAGTTTTGGTGTCTACCAAGAGCCAGGAGTGTTTCCGGTGTGGTCTGTCTCCTCTGGAGAATGCGGGCACAATTAGACGCTGCAGTTCTGAGGTGAGCAACCTTTTCCAGCCAAAGGAAAAGGTCCAGAAATAGCAAGACTGCAGTGAGACACAGCCAGGGACTCCCAGAGAAAGTCCAGTTCAGCTGCCTACAGGAGACTTCGATCTCCTCCGTGCCCCTGTGGCCTCTTCTAAAATGGACCAATCGTGTAAGAAACAGCCGCACACCAATGCAAGGGCACCTCATCCTTGGCGAACTTGAACGCCATGGCTCCACGGCTTAGAGCCTTAGAGGGCAGGAATTCATACTTTAAACAACTCCTTCATTCTCAGGCCAGAGCGGCACAAGTGTAGAGCTGGAGAGAAGCAGGCTGACGCACCCCGTGCAGGGAATGCGTCCTCACTTCAATGCTTTGTTAAGCGCTCAGCGCCACTTCGCCATAAACAGCCTGGAATCATTCTCGCTTACGTCAACTTCTCATTTGATCTCGGCAGCAACCCTTGGACGTAGGGGTTTCACCTATGACTAGGGAGCTCCTGAAGAAACCAGGATCATTTCCAATGCAAGAGACAGACATCCAAGGTCACTTTGGCAAAGAAGCTGCAAATCAGAGGACAGATATGGCTACATCCAAATTTATATTCATCCTCTCTCTCCCCCGACTTGAGTATCTCCAGGTTCACACTGTCCTCATGCCCTGGTCCTGTATAATAGGATAATGTCTTTCTCCTCACAGCCCCAAGAGAGGCTCCTGAGACTCTTGATTGCTCTGCCTTGGCTCCAGTAGCCAGTTTTGAACCAATTGCTTTCACCAAGAAGATGGAATATCCTGATTATTCTGGCTGACCCTGCTTAGACTGTGCACCCACATGACAGAACAGGAGCAGCATGCTTCCACAAGAAACCTGGGTGCAGCTATCAAGAGTAAGAGCAGATCTGCCAGGCGATGGATTGAACCATGAAGAACCTGGCTTGCAAGCATGAAGAGCTGGGTTCAGATAGCCCAGAACCCATATAAGGAGCCTGGTGCTACAGAGCACACCTGTAACTCCAGCACTTGGCAGACAGAGACAGGAGGACCCCTGGCACCTGGGACCAGCCAGACTAGCTGAATCTGTGAGCTCTAGACTCGGTGAGAAACAGATCTCAAAAAATAAGGTAGAGCTGGGCGGCGGTGGTACACACCTTTAATACCAGCACTCGGGAGGCAGAGGCAGGAGGATCTCTGTGAGTTCAAGGCCAATTTGGTCCACAGAGCAAGTTCCATCAGGACAGGGCTACACAGAGAAACCCTGTCTCAAAAAAAAAAAAAAAAAAAAAGTTGAGGATGATACCTGGTGTCAAACTCAGGTGTCACATACATATGCACACACGTACACACACACAAACACGTACACACACAATTTTGTAATTAAGTTAAATTAAAAGAGGAAGGAAGAGAGACAGGCAGGAACAGCCGAGGTCCCTCTATCCCTCTAGGTAACAAGGAAGGAGCAGGACCGCACTGAGGCAAGTGGGTTTGTCTGCAGCCGGAGAGCAGGAGATGAAGGAAGGTCAGCAGCCTTGGGCCACATGGGGAGAACCCAACTACTGCAGCACCCAGGGCCGTTTCTTCTCTGCCCTCAGGAGACAGAGAAGGGTTGGTGAGGGGTGCTGGGGGCCAGGCTTTCTTCACCTGCTGCTTCAGCTGGAGAGTAGCCAAGGCCCACAGAGACAACCAGACACAGTGTTATGGATTCCCTCTTTGGGCTTCATAGTCTCAGTAATGAAAAATGGACTCAGAAGTAGGCTTGAGTTGTATTAGGTTGTAAGAGAGAAATGATGAGGCAGGTAAGCTATAAATCTTGGCAGCTGCCAGGAGAAGGGACCCAGTGAGAAAGCACTGTTGTGGAGATATTGTGTCCCCAATATATTGTGCACCCTAAGAAACTTATCTGGGGTCAGAGGACAGAACAGCCACTAGACAGACATAGAGGCCAGAAAATGGTGGCACCTTTAATCCTATCACTTGGGAGGCAGAGATCCATCTGGATCTCTGTGAGTTCAAGGCCACACTGGAAACATCCAGGCTTGGTGACTCACGCCTTTAATCCCAGGAAGTGATGGCAGGAAGCAGAAAGGTATATAAGGCGTGAGGACCAGGAACTAGAGACTTTTAAATTTTTAGGCTTTTAGCAGCAGTTCAACTGAGATCCATTCAGATAAGGACTCAGAGGCTTCCAGTTTGAGGAAACAGGATCTGATGAGGAGTTGTCGAGGTGAGGTTGGCTGTAGCTTGATCTGTCTCTCTGATCTTTCAGAATTCACCCCAATAACTGGCACTGAGTTTTTTTTATTTAATAAGACCTTTTAAGATTCGTGTTACACCCTGTGTCTGGGAAAGTGTATTTAGCTTTTGGCCAGTGCCTAAGAAATAAGGAAAAAGTTACACATTGAGTTAGTGTTAGTATTCTGACCCATCCCCTGGAGACCTGCCCAGCATCCTGACGTAAAGTCCCCTTTAAAAGAGAAAATCTCCTCCTTCCTCATCTCTCTCTCTCTCTCTCTCTCTCTCTCTCTCTCTCTCTCTCTCTCTCCTCCCTCCTCCCTCCCTCCCTCCCTCTCTCTCTCTCTCTCTCTCTCTCTCTCTCTCTCTCTCTCCCTCTCTCTCTCTGTCCCACTCTCTCCCTATCTCTCTCTTTCCCCCACCAAATAAAACTCTTCACTGAGTGCTGTCTGTATGGTATCTCTGTCTCTCACCCACCGTGAGGCACCTTGGCTCCACCCGCCAGGACCTCCCTGTATCATAACAGGGCACTGATAAGTGGGCAAGCCATGGCAGGGCTCCACTATGGTGCCTGGTAAAAAAACGCCCCATGAAGCTGCCTGGAGGGAGAGGCTTCTGGGAAGAGAAAGTATATTATCCCATTAAGATAATTAATTGTACACTCTCCTTAGCATGTCTCCTCCCAATGAATCAGATCCCCAGAGGTGGGACTCTCGGCCAAGTGATTGACAGGCCCAGCTGGTTAAGAGAAACAGACATTCTAATGGGATGCTTTGGGTCTCTTTCCAGGCTGGGCCAGAAGTAGAGCTTAGATTCTATTTTGACCCAGAGGAAGTAACTTTGCCTTAATGGTCTCAACAAAGCCCTGGCACCTCCCTCCACTTTGCATATGGTGATTTAAATCCTAAGGAAAGATGATGCTTTCACCAGGGAAACAGAGGTGGGGCCCAAAGCTTCAACAGCATCCTCCTGAGACTATTAAAGGGTCCCTCCACCTGAAGAGGTGAGCCTAAGCCATTTCCGGACCAGACCAGGGACCGAAGCCCTCTATACTAGCAGCATTTCTTGCCTCAAGCCAGGGCAAAAATCAAAGACTTTTCTTTCAGGCTTCTAGCTGGGACATGAACCCCGTCTCTAATTTCCTGTCCTGCTAATACTCCCTGTCCACATCAACACGGTCTCTGTCCTCTGTCAGGGTTATCATTGCTGTGATGAAACACCATGACCAGAGGAAGTTGGAAGGAAAGGGTTTTGACTGTTCATCAGGAACGCAAACGGGGCAGGAACCTGGAGGCAGGAGCTGATGCAGAGGCCGTGGAGGGGTCCTGTTTACTGGCTTGCTTCCCATGGCTTGCTCAACTTGCTTTCTTATAGAATCCAGGACCACAGACCCAGGGGTGCCCCACCCACAATAGGCTGGCCTCTCCCACATCCATCACTAATTAAGAAAATGCCCTACAGGCTTGCCTCCAGCCCAATCTTATGGAGGCTCTTCTCAATGGAGGTTCCCCCCTCTCAGATGACTCCAGCTTGTGTTAAGTTGCCAGAAAACCAGCCAGCACAGTCTCTAAGCATGATTTTTAGAGGTGAGAGCTGAGCCTCACAGAGACAGAGTCACTTGTACAAGTCACACAGTCAGAGAATGACAAGTCTGGGCCTCAGCCGGAGTCTGGAATGACTTCCACGCCCTCTTTCCTGAGTAGTTTATTGACCGGTGCTGCTGTGAGGGACTGGCCTGCACAGGGCAGGAAGCTGACAGTGAGCTAATATTGATCTCAGTGTGGCAACAGCACAGATTCACACCCCCGCAGGCCCAACTTCAACCCCAGCTCCCTTTCCCACCACCCTGTACAAGTCTGGCTCCTTTCCATGGGTCCAATGCCTGCCACACCGAAAGCTCTTAGTAGGCATGTGTTAAATGAATGAATGAACTACTCCAGGGGAAATGTACTCGGATACAAAACCCAGCAGGACCATTCACTAGCTGGAAGTCATTGAGCAAGTTATTTGGCCTCTCTAGGCCTTGGTTTCCACATCTGTAAAATGGAGGCAATGCCAGTATCATTCTCATAGTGCCGTTATGATGCTGCCTGGTGCCTAGAGCACTATGTCAGTATTTGTTAGCAAGAGTGAGTGTGTGTGTGTGTGTGTGTGTGTGTGTGTGTGTGTGTGTGGTGTCTTTTTACACACACTCTTGTGTTTGTGATCTTGCGGGAGCCTTTCCATGGCCCTAAAGGGGCTCTATACACCATGAAAAGATCAAGATCTGCAGAAAGAGGTGGGCTGGCCCAGCAGGAGTCTGCAGGTTACTTCACTTCCAGAACTACAGACTTCAGCCACTCAGCATTTCCCACCCCTGACAGTGATGGACATCCTCTAAGCCAGAAATAGCCAGAAATGAACAAGTGCATGAAGGAGCTGCAAAGACCTCAGCCTATGGTAATATCCTGGCCCATAGTTGTGGGGAGCCAGGATCCCCTCCATCCAACCCCAGTCTCTCTCTCCAGCTACTGTGTGTGTGTGTGTGTGTGTGTGTGTGTGTGTGCAGGGATGAGTCACTGAGGTACCAGAGAAGGAAGCACAGCCACCCAGCCAAGACCACAGGACCACAAGAAAGAACTAGGTGGTAAGTGAACACTGAACACTGGTCAACCACATACCCACACTGCTCACTCTGAGACACACTGGATATGTGGGTACCTCAGGACCCCAAAACTTGGAGCCCTCCACATGCCACTTTCTGGATAGTAAAGAGGAATGACCCCACAGCTCTGCTTCATCCCACCCATCCTAGAAATACTCATCTGAGCCAGCTGCTGGACAAGCCTTTGAGACCAACACCAGCCCTCTCAGGGATCCGGCAGATGATGGGTTGTGCATCCAGAGCAGAAGGGGTGGGAGGGTCCAGCCTAGATCCTAGGAGGGTCCCAGCTCCCAATGCTGAAGTCATAAATTAGCACATTCCTTGCCTGACCTGCCTGGCAGGGGCTACAGACTCCCTGGTGATGTCTCAATGACAGTGGCATTTCTGGGGTGCCTACCCTTCATCCTCTCCTCTCTCCTGCTGCCCTTAAATCCACCTGTCTCACATCCAGTCTCCTTCCATCTCTCATCAAATCCATCAGAGCTCTGCTCGTCCAAGCCTGTATGTTCCTCTTTCTCTCTCTTGCCATAGAAGGCTGTGCCTACATGGCCTTCTGCCACACAGTGTGGCCCTGCATTGTCGTTTAAATTCCGTGGGCCATAGTCTCTCTAAAAGACAGTGAAAGTGTCTGGGAAGGATTTAATGTAACAGTGGGTGTGGAAATACTGAGCACACAGTAGGTGCTCAATTAGTACTACTTTTTCCCTAAGGGCCAAGAGGCTGAGAGAAAGCCTTCTGACTTTTGCTTCCCCCTTCAGGCTTAAAAAAAAAAGCCAGGATTATAGGTGGTGGTGCACACCTTTAATCCCAGCACTCAGGAGGCAGAGGCAGGCGGATCTCTGTGGGATCGAGGCCAGTCTGGTCTACAGAGCGAGATCCAGAACAGGCACCAAAACAACACAGAAAAAACCTGTCTTGGAAAAAAAAATCCTCCAGCTGAACTGGCATCTGGAGCCCCAGAACTTGGCAGGCAAGAGACAGGCAAGCCAGGGCTAGGCAGTGAGACCCTACCACAAAAAAAGCACAAACAAACAAATGAAAAATCCTCCTACAGTAATTCACCCAAACAGAATCCCCACCGGAGTGGAGAGTCTAGTGGATCTTACCTGTCAGATACAGTGAGACTCAGCTGAGAGGTGCTTAAGAACTACCCCTAGGGAGCCTGGAGATTGTTTAAGAACTGCCCCTTTAATTTCAGCACTCGGAAGGCAGAGGCAGGCAGGTATCTATGGGTTCGAGACCAGCCTGGTCCATCCAGGACAAGCACCAAAACTACACAAAGAAACCCTGCTGTGGGATGTTCTGTATGGCAAATGTGTTGCTCTGATTGGTCAATAAATAAAACACTGATTGGCCCGTGGCTAGGCAGGAAGTATAGGCGGGACTAACAGAGAGGAGAAAAGAAAGAACAGGAAGGCAGAAGGAGTCACTGCCAGCCGCCGCCAGGACAAGCAGAATGTGAAGATGCTGGTAAGCTACAAGCCATGTGGCAAGGTATAGATTTATGGAAATGGGTTAATTTAAGCTATAAGAACAGTTAGCAAGAAGCCTGCCATGGCCATACAGTTTGTAAGCAATATAAGTCTCTGTGTTTACTTGGTTGGATCTGAGCGGCTGTGGGACTGGCAGGTGAGAGAGATTTGTCCTGACTGTGGACAAGGCAGGAAAACTCTAGCTACAAAACCCTGTCTCAGGGGAAAAAGAAAAACAAAAACAAAAACAAAAAAAAAAAAAAAAACTTACCCTAGGGATCCTGGAGATTGTTTAAGAACTACCCTGAGGGAGGAGAGTGTTTGAGAACTACCTCTAGGGAGCCGAGCGTGTGTTCAGTGGCTAGGAGGACTCCGTTTGTCCAGAGCTAGCCCTTGGCTTTAAGACCCTTCTGAGGTGGCTCACAACTGCCTGTAATCCAAGCTCCTGGGGGTCTGACATCTTCTTCTGGCCTCTACAGGTGCCTATATCACACACACACACACACACACACACACACACACAAATAAATAAAAGTACATTTTTTAAAAAGCACCTGTGTACATGACACACACTCACACATACAGTGCATGCCTTCGTTAAACAAGGTTCCTGTTCCCACTTCCTCTACTAAGACACGAATGACAGCTGTGAGTTCCACTGCTGGCAGAAGTGTGGAGTGATTGAAAACTGAGAAACGCTGAGACAGAGCATCCAGAGTCACAGCTTGGCTTCAGTCTGGGTTGTGGACGCCCCTCTCTGTCAGGCCTGTGGTCGCCAGGACCCCGGGCCTTCCTTACTCAGTTAACTTTGCTGACAGTCCAAGCCAATCTCACTCGGCTCATTTCAGCCATCTCAAGTCCGTCTGTTCTAGTTTATTTCCACTCAGCCACTGTAGCTGGACTGTCTTTGGGGACCACCAGCCCCCAAATAATGACACAGACTTTTTATGAAAGCTCGGCCTTTAGCTTAGGCATGTTCCAAACTAGCTCTTGTAACTTTAGTTAACCTGTTTCTGTTACTCTACATTTTGCCACATGGCTTTTTACCGACTCCATTCTGTATGCCTGACTCCCTCTGTGTCTGCTAGCGACTCTCGGGCACATCTAGATTCATCTGCAGTTCCTCTATGGGCCATTGAGCTCTTTATTAAACCGATCAGGTGCCTTATAGCAACACATCTTTACACAGTTTGCTCAAGTATCCTGCCACAAACCACCCAAAACCAGTCTCAACTAATTCAAGCAAATTTAACTCCGCTCAACTTGCCACGTAGATTCAAGCCACAAACTCAGCTTCTCTCTGCTCCACTGATGTCGAGTTGACAAGGGATGAACCTGTAAGGGTAATCTCAATTGTGAACCTCACTGAACTTCGTGTATCCATGAGCTTGTTTCCAGAGAGAGTTAACCAGGGGGAACACCTGCCGTGAATGTGGAATGGAGATGGCCCCATCCCATGCATCCCCACCACACCCCTGCCCAGCTACCGTGAAGTGAGTGACTGTGCTCCAAGATGGACTGGAACCTCTGAAACCAAAACCTCAAGTCGAATAAATATTTTTTAACACTTTTTTAAATTTAATGTGTATGGATGATTTTCCAGAATGTGTCTGCACAGTGTGCTCCCACCTACCTCTCGCGGTGTCTCCGTTCTAACTCTTCCCTTCTGCCTGTGTTTACAGCAGGAGCTGCTTCTCTTTCCACACTTCCCTGGGGAGTATTCTGACCAGAGATGCTCCTCCTCCCCTTCCCCCTCCCCCCACCCCCTCCCCTTTCCTCCCCCTCCAGCATTCCCAGGGAAGCGTCTGAGAAGCCCTCAGAGGCTGCTGCATGCACTATGGCTGATGCACACTGAACCCCGAAGCTACAGCTTCCCTCTGTTCCTGTGACCAGCACACACAACACTGACAGGGGCTAGAGGGGCCGCCAGTGCCGTCTGGGGTCCGTGGAATGAGAAGGAAACACGGTGCTGAAGACCCCAGACCCTGAGCTCAGAGGAAGGAGACTTGGGCGCAGGAAATCGAGAAGGGCACAGTGGTCAACCCCAAAAGCCACTGCAGGACTGACAGAGACTGTGGGTCCCGCTGTGGCTTTCAGGGCAATGGCTCCTCTGGGGCGTTCTCTGGGGCGTGGGAGGCGAGGACACAGGAAGGAACATCCACGCTGAGGGCTTGCCCCAAGCTAGGGCAGAGTTTACCACACTGAATTCAGAATCCAGCTACTGAGGCCTTGGTCACAGCTCCCTGCCCAGCCAGGTACGAGGCTGTTCCAGGCAGAGCAAGCATCTGGCGGAGGGCCAGGCCTGCATTCTTTCTGCCCCACCCACCACGAACCTCTTGTGCATCCAGGTTCCAAAAAGAAACTGTTTCCCCAGAGAAGGACAAGAACAGGGCTGGGACAGGAGCCTTTGTGCTCCTCTCTCTGAGCATTCAGGCCTAGCCTCCTGTGTCCCCACACTGAGAGCCGCTGTCTTCCTGAGCCCATGCCACCCACACACGCCACCACTGCTCCGGAGATGCCTTCTCGGCACCGAGTGCCCAGGTTCCGCCAGCAGCCCGGCCTTCCTCAGAACTCTAGGACTTCTGAAAATAGAAAAGGAGAAGACGAAGATGTGGTCTATGTGGTGTGCAGAGGAGAAGCTGGGTGGGGGTGGTCGAGCAAGGCCCAAGCCTGTGGACAGAGGCTGGAGAGACCCGTCCATCCAGGCTCCTCCCCGCCTGCTTTTCACACTTTGTGTGTCTGCAGAATCAGCCTCCATTCACCCACCTACACCCCTATTCAACACACACACACACACACACACACACACACACACACACACACACTGAGAGAGAGAGTTAGCCAAGGACACGTTGCAGAGCTGAGCCCAGAGCTCCTGGCCCCCAGAACTTTTCCAGCAGGCTCTCAGGATGGAGTCTGTTAGAGGCCTTGATTTCTGCTCCACCTGTCCCAGGGACCAAATTCAGGTGGCCCACTCTCAACCCTAGAGAGCCTCTTCTCTCAGAGCCAGAGTTCAGCCTGTGCCTGGAAACCCTGACTCCTGGCTCCTTCCCAAGGGCTCCCTCCTCCTCCCCCCTGCTCTCAGGATGACCTCTGCCCAGGGTGACCTTCCTTCCGCTTTTCCAGGCCCCTCTCTCCCCACCCAAGCCTGGGTTCCAGCCCCAGCCCCAGCCTCCCTAATTGCAATGTCTGGGCCTCAGGACACCCTAGGTCCCTACCCTGGGGCAGAGGGTGGGTTAGCCTGTGGCTGGCTCCCCTCAGCACACAGCCTCTACCCTAGGAAGGTCCTGGGGCACATGAAACCGAGTCTAAGCTTCTAATCTGCGGAACCCACTGAGCATCACTTCCTCTGCCCCAAAGCTCCTTTCAAGAGGTCATGAAGCTGGGTTTGGCGGTGCACGCCTTAACCCCAGCACTCGGGAGGCAGAGCGATCTCTGTAAGTTTGAGGCCAGCCTGGTCTCCAAAACAAGTTCCAGGACAGCCTACACAGAGAAAAACAAACAAAAAAGGCCACCAGGGAGCAGGAGCCTGCCTGGCTCCTCCTGTCCTTGGGAAAGTCAGCTGTGGCTTTTCTGACATGGAGGCAATTAGGCACACAGGAATTTAAATGAGATCCAAGGTGGCACAGGCATCCTGGACCCACACTCAGCTACTGAGCAGAGTGTCTGTGCTTATGTAGGTAACAGGCTCGGATCCTTTCTCCAGATCTAACCTGGTTCTTAAGCATGGTGGAGAACTAACAAGTAACTTAGTAACTGGCTGCCTAACACTTACTCTGCGTGTAGCACTGGGATAGGAAAGATCAGGACACACACCCTCCTGCCCGGGGAAGATGGGCACAGACAACTGACAAGACCATAGTGCTGGCACAAGAGGCAAAAACGTACACCTAGGGCACCTAGCTGAACCCTCGAGTTCTTTCCTGAGAGAACAGCATGTGCAAAGGCCCAAAGGCAGGGACCTGCGAGAAGCAGAGGGAAACTGACTAACAATGGCTACGACTGAGGAAGCGGGGATGTCTGTGTAGTTATGGACTTGACCTCACCCTGGGCTTCTAGGAAGTTCTCTCTGTTGTATCTCCTTGGGGTAGACTGGATACTCTTTCAGGTGTGATTAAGGGTGGGACAGCCACACTTGCATTGTCTCAGGGTTGGGGCTGGCCATGAAACCAAGCATACAGCTTAAGGTGTGGGGCTTTGGACCCGGCTCCATATGTCACACACACTGAATGTGGGGAACTAACTGGTACATCGGTGATGCCGTACTACGTCAGCTCTGAACATGGCAGCACAGCTGAACTTGACCTTCTGACCACGCTCCATGCATGATGCCAAGTCCGTGCTCAGGAACACCACATCTAGGTAGACAACTCCCCTCCCCTGGGGCACCATTTTTCCTTTGGCCAACCTTCCCATGCCTGGAGCCAACCATAACCGGAATACACCAGCTCCTGGGGGAGTTGGGGGAGTCTTTCTAGAAAATTCTCAAACCTGAGAATGGCTCAAGGAACCTCCCGGCTTACAGCTGGGGTGTCATGTGAGGGTGGCCTTGCCTGGCACAGTACCTCTAGCCTTGTAGACGGCCCCAACTCAGCACAACTTCTTATATGGTGTTTCTTCCTACCCTAAAAATAACGCCCTGAAGGAGGCATAATTATCCTTAACTCTGCTTTCCAGATTGGGACACTGAGTCAAACGACCCGACTAATGGGGGTCTAATGATAAAAGCAAGCTCTGAAAGTGGGAGCCAGGAGCTGGAATACAGCCTGAGCTGTCCCAGCCAGGGCTGGCTGCAGGGAGCAGGGAGAGGTGGGGTGGAGCTGAGCTGGTCTTGAAGATGAACATCAGGGGACACATTTCTATCTGTAGAATGAGTCTGGGGTCCCAAGAAAATAGCCACACAATCCCAAGTATTTCAGCAAGACAGTAAGTTTGGCTTCTGCAGAGCGTGCACAGCCGTGTCTAGCCAAGTGGAGAGCACATGCCGTGTGGGTCCTGTGAGGCGTCACTCCCGTCCATCAGATCTCCGCCTCACACTCTCACATGACTGGCTAATTCAAAGTGTTACAGTTGGTAATCAGAAAGTGATTGTGAGCACCTTGATTTCAGGAAGTGCTGATCCAGGGGCTGGAGAGGTGGCTTTGTGGTTAAGAGCACAGCTGCACATTGAGTGGACCCAGATTCGAGTTCCAGAACCCATACAGTGAGTCACAACTACCCAAAACACCAGCCCTAAGGGATCCGACACCCTCTTTTGTCCTCTCTGGGCATCGGCAACACACACAATAACAAACAAAAATTCAAACTGAGAAAAGAAGTGCTGACCTTGAAGGAATTTGAGTTTCTGCCAAGCAGCTTCTTTACAATTTTTTCAAAATGGAATTTGTCTCGTTTAATCTTTGGATAGAAAAGATACTGAGTTTCTTTTACATTTACCACAGGATTTGAGATGCATGGAGAGGAAGGAACCAAGACTGAACCCCCAGGCTGCATAGACAGCCAGGGTGCCTGGTCCCCAGGCTTAGGAAATACAGAAAGCAAACCACGTGACAGGATCCATACCGCAATAAAGGTCTCTAGAGTCGCTAAGGGCTGGACGCACACAGGACGCGCACGCCTGCACAGGACAGTGCTCCGGAGTGACCACCAGATGGCAGCAGAGGCCACCTTTTTCAGGTCTGCTCGGGCAAGGCATACTGAAGAAAGGCTTCCTAGGGGCCGTACTAGGGGTCTGTCTGCCCCAGCTGCGGAACCACAACGGAACCAGGATGGGGCCTCCGCCAGCGCCCCTCGGGAGGCACAGGGTCCAAAGGGCCCAGTGGAGAAGGCTGCCTAGCCACAGCAGGTGTCTCTGTGAGGCTCCTTAGGGAATTTACGTTTTCACCCCCAAGAGCTGTGGTCCGAAACAGATTTCGAAGCAACATTTTTGTTTAAACAAAGTTCCGATATCCCAACTCTAGCCACATTGTAAAACTGAGACCAGACTTACGTTGGCCTGCTATTGTTGGAGTGAAGTCGGGAATCCTCTTGAGCAGCCTGAAACCCCCTCACCTGCCATTGAGACCCCCCATCCCTAGCTCTTGCCCACTCACCCCATCTCCACCGGGGCATCTGTACACATCCTTAGTGTTACCATGGGAACTCCCTCCCCCTCCCCCTCGAGCTTCCTCGGTAAGGTTTCTCCAAAGCTTCTGAGGAAAGTGGCTCCCTCCACACACTGTCACTTGCACCTTGGCACTCCAGCAGAGACCAAGCACTTGGAACAAGCAGATCCTGAGTGTGTCCAAGGTGAGGGACTATGCTTGACTGCCTGGTAGCATGCCCAGCCTCACCCACATGGAAGGCAGTTGAGAGTTCACAGAGACCAGAGCGAAGGAATGCTCAGCTTGTGCACAGGGGTCACTGTCAACGCTGAGATGGTGTCAGGACCGTTAAACTCACCACAGGTCACATGCAGGAAACCGCCCTGGCTGCCACTAAGCATTTACTATCTACAGAGCACAGTTCCAGGCCCTGTAATCAGCAGCGAGGAAGACATGGGGGTGGGTGCTGAATTCCAGACAACATGCATCCAGGGATGTTGGCCAGAAAGACTGTCCCTTCTTCGCTCAAGGGCCCTTTCTGCTACTGGAACTGTAGCCCAGCAGAGCTCCGTGCTCTCAAAAGGGACTCCCCCAGTCACACAAGGTGTCTGCCAGCAGGACCCCTGCCTGCGCCCCTGCAGCTGTGCCAGGCTGCTAGCAGATGAAGAGGAGTTAGAGGTGAAGGTTAGCATCAAGGTCAGCCCATACTGGAGCTCATACTGGAGCCCATCCGTGTTGGTGCAGGAAGGAAGTAATGGACTGACAAGCAAGCAGTCAGACACTCAGAAAAGGCCCTGCAGCAACATGGCCCAAAGCAATATTGAGAAAGACTGGGGCTGGCAAGATGGACCAGCAGGCAAGGTGCTTGCCACCAAGCCTGACGCCCCCCAGACCCCCAAAGTGGAAGGAGAAAAGCTTCTCCTGCAAATTGTCCTCTCCCCCTTCTCCCTCCCTCCCTCCCTCTCTCTCTCTCTCTCTCTCTCTCTCTCTCTCTCTCTCTCTCTCTCTCTCTCTCACACACACACACACACACACACACACACACACACACCCTGCAGGGCAAGTGGCATAAAAATTATTTTGAAAAAAGTATCAGGGAAGTGGATTTTCAAACTTTCAAAGCAAGGTATCTGCAGGGGTGTCTTGGGGGCACCAGGAGGGAACCCAGGAAAGGCCAGGCACTGGGGCAGCAGTCCTGTCCCACCTCCCACCCTTTGCCAGTGCGTATCCTAGGCGTCACTTGGGCTCCTGTTTAAAGACGAACCCTGCTGGCTCAGGAGAAGCAAGCGGCTTGCCCACCATATGCATGAGACCAGAGACAGTGGACCGCTGGTAGACCAGGAAGCCACAGAAACCCGAGTTTAGGACCAAAAAAGGGTGAAGTTGTGCTGACCTGGGGTCTGGAGGTCAGAGGTAGAGCTCCAAGGTCATATTCCACTGTCAGAGGTCAAAGAGAGCCACTCCAGCAGAGGCTCCACCATTTAGTTGGTATTTGCTGAGCACCTACTATGTGTGGGCACAGCACTAGGACCGCTGATTGTGAGCAAAGCAAAGCCCCTGCCTGCCCTCAAGGTAAACACAACCATCAGAGCTGAAGAAAGGACTCCCCGTAGGTGGGCTGGTTCCTAGGGGGTGGTCAGGGAGGGCCTCCCTGAGGAGGTGACATTTGAGCCGTCTGACTGAACCTGGGCCAGCTGCTCAGCTCCAACCCCGAGAGCCTGCAGATCCACTCTGGAAAGAGGCTGCCAGGGGGGCAGGAAGTCTGGCCCCTGTAACCGTATCCCCAGGAAGCAGGAAACCTGGACGACGCTCTCTGCAGCCCTATTCATCAAGGCCCAGCTCTAACCCCAGGCAGTACCCGAGGCTCCGCCTGGGGAGGGGGCAGTGAGGGAGGGGGGAGGCAGGCAGGGAGGGAGGCAGGGAGACCTGGATTGCCTTGCAAACAATAAATGCTTCCAGGTTCCCGGGAGCATTCCTCGGGTCACAGGCGCATCTGATCTCAATTACCCCCGGTGTAGGGTTCCCGGTTGGGGGGCAGGGGTGGAGAGGAGGCAGTTCCTCCATAATCAGAATCTCTAGGCCCAGCCAGCCAAGGCACTTCAGGACAGGTCCCCAACATTTCAATAGGCAGGAGGAAGGATGTATCCAGAAAAGAGGCCTGGGTCCAACCGTGGGTGGAGGTCAGGGTCTTGCTTCACAACTGTTCTGCTGTGTGACCTAGGCTGTTCACTCGACCTCTCTGAGCCTCTGATTCTCCCTGCCTAACTGCAGAAGGTATAGGGATTCAGTGAATCGCGGTGTGCAGCTGGTTCACTCTCAGCGGGCTAGTGTTAATTCGATCAACTACATCCTACAACCACACACACAGAGAAGGCCCGTGGGACTGTCAAACTGCCGAGCTAGCAAGACTCTGTGACTGGCGACCTTAAGCCGGTATTGTCTTCTCCCAGGCCTCAATTTCCCCATCCATCACAGTGCTCACAGGCAAAATCCTGCCCAAACGAGGGTCTTTTAGGCTCCAATGTGGGAAGCCTCTTTTGCACAGTGACCTCACCAGAGCTGTATAACCAGTTTCTTTCCAGCCGCTAGAACTCCACTTCGAGGGTAGCCGAGGAGCGAGTGAGCTGGAGGGAGCTTGCAACCGGTGGCTGGAGTTAAGGGCATCTCAGGTGGAAATTAAGGGAGACTGCAGGCAGGGATTTGAACCTAGAACCCCGGGCTTGGGGCAGAGCGGATGCCGGGGTCAGCGGAGTGTAGGGCACAGCGGGCTCCGCTTTCACCCCTTCTGTTTGCGACCGGGAACTCCTCTCTGGCCTGGGCCAGGGAACAATGCGCCGCTTCCTGCCCGCCCTGCGGCCGCCGGCCGGGAAGCGCTCAGGGCCCGGGTCCCCCGCGCGGGTACACGAGGTCGCGCCCCGGGAGACCGCAGGGAGGAGGCTCCGCCGCCCGCCAGGCAGCGCGCAGGAGTGACCCGGGCCGGCAGCCGTGATGCACCCATCACGTGAGCTTGCACAGCAGCATGGGCTGTGTGCCTGGCGCGGAAAGAGGTCTGTGCAGCCCCGGAGCCCCAGCTCTGCTGCTTCAGCAGACGCAGCTCCAGCCTCTGCAGCAAGCCAGGCCCTGGCTGGACACTGGGAACTGAGGCTCCTACTCTAGGGAGCTAGTGAGGAAGAACGCAAGCCATGGGCTGTCAGTCACTGTGCAAGTGCGAGGTCTTTAGTTCGAATCCCCAGCTTCTACACAGTGCCATCTAGGTGTCCTGGCCTCTGCAACCTCTGGCCTCTGCACAGCTGCATGGGCACACACCACTGCACCATAAAACATACACAACACTCTCAAAATGAAGGGTGCCTCACATTACAGTTACATTATGTTTCATAGAACACAGTAAGGAGGGACTGGCATGGAGACGGAACTGTCTTAAACACAGTGGTTAACAATTTAGCTTCAAGGCGACACGTAGCAGTGACGCTCTGACTGTATATGGGCCAGGAGCATGCCTGCTCCTTGGGTGACTGTCATTACGTTGTGTAGGTTCATCTATGTCATAGATGTCTAGTATGTATTTGTCCATGTCAGACATCTGGAGACATCATTCTACGTGGATTTGCACGTCTTGTGATCTTCCTATGAAATGTGTGTGCATGTATGGATCATAAGCCCTTTGAAAGTGTAACTAACACACTCACTTCTGTGTCGGGCACAGATGAACTTTCTGCCTATTTTTCACACATTCTCAAAGCTATTTGATACACCCCATGTACACATATCCTGTGCCGATGACATTCACTGTGTTCTGGCTGCGTGGTGAACCAGGAGCTCAGTGGCTTGTCAGTCAGTCCTAGCCTCCGCGCCACAGGTGCAGCAATCATGCCGCAGTCCGTCGGTCTGAGTTTGCTGCTGCAGTCACCCAGCCAGCTCAGGGCTTCCGCTTCCCCATCTGTTAAATGCAACGAGCACATGGCACAGTACCAGACGTCTCTGCGTGTTCACCAAGTGAGACCCAGGCTCGGAGAGGCTGAGTGTCGTGCCTACCCTGGTGTTGACTGTCAGCTTGACGCTGTCTCGAATCACCATGGAGACCAATCTCTGGGCTTGTCTGTGATGGCGCTTGTAGGTTGCGTTAATTGAGGTGGGTTAAATGTGGACAGCACCATCCCACGGCTGTGTAAAAAGGACACACGGAACAGAGCAGCAGTGTTCTGCTGCTTCCTGACTGTGGAGACCATGTGAGCAGCTGCCCAGGCTGCAAGCCTTCTGGCATGGGTGATGGCTCCTCCAGATCGCGAGATAAAATAATATAAAATGATAAAAGGCAAAATAAGAGGAAACTGGTATTTCTTTACATTGATTTATCTCTGTATATGAGTGTATTGGAGGGGCATGCTACATGTGTATGGAGACCAGAGGCCAGCCCATGGGGGTCAGTTCTGTCTGCCCACCATGCTGGTTCCAGGGATCAGACCTAGGTCATACACCGTGGCAGCCAGCACTGAGCCACCTCACTGGCCCCAACCCTTCTTCTGCTAAGTTACTTCTCCAAGTGTTTTAGTCAGAAACAGTAAAAGTAAAAAAATACACCCATGCCCCACAACCAGTCAGTGGCAGAGGCGGGCCTTGATCCCAAATCCTCATCACCACAGGTCAGGTTTCTGAAGTTTTCCAGGCAGTCTGCATAGTTCATGACCCCGGTGACACAGTAGAAGAGCACACATCCCTACATGCACACACTCACACAGTCACACACACATATACTCTACACATACCCACATTCACACACATGCACACTCACACACCACACTCACCACACTCATATATGCACACACATTGTCTCTTTCTCTCTCATATACACACCACACTCATACATGCACACACACTGTCTCTTTCTCACACACGCACTCTCTCTCACACACACACTCTCACACACACACATTCTCACACACACAGTCTCTCTCTCTCATACACACACACACACACACACACACACACACACACACACACACACGCAGCACTCCAGGCCATCTATGCTCACAGCTTTGAGATATGCAGACATGCATCACACAGCTCTCAGGTGCCTTTCATATGAACTCATTTACCAGCTGTATACCTCACACCTCCAGGCACCCCACTGGAGTTGAGGGATTTGATCCATGCCTTCATGGCATTTAAAGCCCAGCACACAACACTGGGAACATATAATTCATAAAACCTGTGTACACATGACTCACATATGTACCGTATCTGATATTCAATCGGCATGAATATACTGCACAAGTACGTGATCCCCCCCCCCGCCCCGCCCCGCAATGTGCCAAATAGATGGATCAGCTGCACACAGTCCACACAGAAAACTCTGTGTCACTTACACCTATCTTCACACCTGCACCCCATGCATCCCACGAACAGTGTGCATACCACAAATGCCATACGCATCTTCTGCACTGTGTCATCCACATCCTACTAGTGCACACACTCCTTAACATGTCCATAACCCAGGGCAGATAGCACGAACAGTATGGGTGATTTGTGTGCCAGTTCCCTGTCCTTATTGATGCTCAAGCCAGTTCTTCTGGGCCGGTCTGGCATGGGAAGGGGGGTCAGCAAAGCAGGGCCTGGACCCCCACTGCAGGAGAAAGAAGGTGGCCACTGGCTTCACGCCTAATGACCAGGAAATTATAGTCGACACAAAACCAAAGCAGCGTCTTCGCAGTCCAGGTAATCAGGCCTCTCCCAGATTCAGCCTGACAGTTTAAATGTTCTAATTCCGCTGCCAGGACAGACTCCCCCCTCCAGTCTCAGCCTGGCCCTGGCCTGCTGTGGTAATTAGACCCACGTTTTCATTACACTGAGATTAGGCAGGTCCCCTCCGGCTGGCCAGAGGACGCCCACAGCTGCGCGGGAACCATCCTTTACATGCATGCATTTACCTGATTATAGAGTTTACTTTATAGCAATTGCTCCAGAGCCCCAAGGCCTCCTTTGCCCCCCTCCAGACCCCCAGACCCTAGAGGCCTCAACCAAACCTGGACTAGTGGATTCTGCCTGACATACTGCCACCACTGCACCAACCCTGGAGGCTCGGCGGCGGCGCAAACATGGTCTCCTTTATAAAACTCACTTGAAGAATTCAGGGAGGGAAAGAAAGGCATCTCAGGAATCTTCTCGGGGTGCATAGGGGTCTCTATGGGGAATCTTCCTTCCAACGTTGTTTGGTTTACTCGTTGAAGAAGCACACTCAGTTCCCGAGTTCCATCTTTGCTGGATGAGGGAATCATTACAGCAACTGTGTGTCAGGAGAGACTACACACAGGCCCACTGCCCTCTAGGAGATCCATCTGGAGGGGAGACCTCTGGTCTTTGACAGCCTTTGCTGTGTATTAGGGCAGAACCATTCACCTTACAGAGTAATGTAGAGTCAGAGGGAATGGGATGGGCCCACTCCAGATGGAAGACCCAGACACTGCAGAAAAAAGACCCTATGTGCAAGGGACTGAAAAGAGCAAGAATAATAAGGTGATTGAAGATAGAGCTTGGGGTGCCAGGACAAAGTGACACCTGAGACAGGAGCCCGGGCCTTGGCAGAACTTTATCCTGAGGATGGCAGAGCCATGGGAGTCTTGAACAAGGAAGGGACTCACTCGCTGTGTGCCAGACCCGGGTCCAAACACCGCTTGCCCTCACATCAGCCCCATGAGCCCTTCTTCTCCACAGCATTGACATTCAGGAGCCTCGGAGGCCTTCATGCAGCTGATGTTCAAACTGACCTGGAGTGAGGGGAGCTGTTTGGATATTTTCTCGCACAACCTGGTGTACCTCATGTTTTGTCAAAGATATGAGCGAGCCTGCTCAGGAGGTCCGTCCGTCCGGGCCCTGGAGGACACAAGAGCGGGTTCTATTTGACTCACTGACTGGCTGACTGGCTGACTGAAAAGCAAGATCTCATGTAGCACAGACTGGCCTGGAACTTGCTGTGTAGCCAAGAATGACCTTGGACCTCTGGTCTTCTCCCTCCCACTCCCAAGTGTTGGGAATTACAGACGCGGGCCACTGTGCCCAGTTTTATTAGTGCTGGGGATCGAACCCAGGGCCTCATACATGCTATGCAAGCACTCTACCCAGTGAGCCGCATCCCAATCCTCTGCTAGATTATATAAGCTAAAGGGCTCAGAACTACCTGATTCTCTGATTGTCAGGCAGGCACTGTAGATGGTCAATCCTTAGTCTACAGCCGAGGAGCTATCACAGGCTGGGTTCAATGCCCCCTCCGGGGTCCACACAGGAGCAGGAGCAGCAGTTTTTGGCTTTTGATATCCTGAAATGGGCTCTGGGCCTGGCCCAGGAGCGCAGACCCACCTCCCAGCTGAAGCACACAGGGCTCAGAAGGGGATGTGGGCTACTTGGTCAGTCATACAGCAGGGGGGCAGCAGAGCTGAGGTGGGCGTGGCGTGATGTCACTGGAACTTTTCTGGGGGAACAGCAAGATGGGGCCATTAACTGCACCAAATGGAGAGGAAAAAAATGAACTTCCTTAAACACAGGCAGCACAGCCACTGTCCTCAGGTCCTAGTGACGGCCCACCCCCCCCACCCCCCCCACCCCCTCCCCCACCCCCCGGCTCCAAGTCTATACACCCAGACCCTGGGGCGGGGCCCTCTTCTCTCCCCTCACTCAAGAAAGTGTTTCTGAGGCGCTTTACACACACAGCTCCTCCTCCCCAGAGATGCAGGACCCCATCTTTGGAAGACAGTGTCATGACAGATCCTCCCTTCCGCTGGGCCCCGGTTTGCCCTTCTGAAGGTGGAGCTAAGGGGCCGGTGTGAGCAACAGACAAGGCCTTCACCTGGGGTGGCTGGTGCTGCTGTGGGCACTGCTTGGAGCACCACCCACACCGGGTGAGGTCCTCGGTCATTCCCTTCCCCAACACAGAGAGTGCCCAACTTAAAAGAGTCAAATCCTGCAGCCCGCCTCCAGACTGCACAGTGGAGCCTGTGCCATCTCCTGACTTCTTGGGATCCCTGGCTGCAGCTGCACTGGGCATCATGCCCCTGTCTCAGGGTTTCCTTCATCTACTCTCTCTCATGCCGCTGCTGCTACCAACCCCTCTCCATGCCCATGTCTACACTCTTAAAATTCTGCAACTGGCTATTGACTCAGTCACTTGTTCCTAGCAAGTGCTTTATTGAGCGGCTGCTTTGTGCTCAGGTCGGGACCAGGTACCTTCACAGCTAACCCTATGATGGCCAGGCAGGGAAGGACGCTGTCTGCACCTCACAGAGGAAGAAACAGGCTCAGAGAAGTTGCTGGCCTGTGCCAGATCACTAGCTACGCAATGCAGACAGGGTCCTTCCTTGTCAGGCTGCCTTAGGGTTAGTTGTGAAGGCACCTATGTGTACCACAGTTCAAGGTCAGAAAGGGCAATGGGGAGGGGTTTGGGGGAGCCCTCTGTGCTGGAACTGGGTTGTATGAAGGAGAGGAGGCTGGTGAAGGTGCTCAGGTCTGAAGATGGAGAGACGAGACCATCCTAGTCTGAGTGCTGAGTGCTGAGCACTCCCAGCCCCATCATTCAGACAGGAGAGCAGTCAGCCATGGCTCTGTCCCCTTTATGTGTCCCAACTGTTCTTTCATGTCCGGATAATGGCCACTCTGATCACATATCCGATGAATCCCTGACAGCTTGAGTGTCTGCATGTCTCTTCCTGGGTCTCAGACTCTTGGTTATCTGTGTCCTATCTCTGATGGTTGCTGCCTTGCTGTCCTTGCCTGGCAGGTGAGGATAGATGGCCAGGGAAGGCCACTGTAGGAAGGTTCTGGAGACGTTGGAAAACAGCCTTGCTCTCTCTCTGGGAGTCAGAGTTCTAGCTGGAGCTGCCCTGGGGTCTCAGACCAGCACCTTCCATTCAGACAATAACTCTGGCAACCACTAGGAGCGAAAGGACCAGGCTAGATAGATCTAGAAAGAACCAGGAGGAAAATGTGCACGGATGAATGCTGGTAGCCAAGAGGCCCCGGGAAAGCAGAAGGCAGACTGGACAGGCAGTCGGAGGTGGAACTGGAGATGGGAATGGTCCCCGGGTGCAGCCAGAACAGGAAGAGTCTCCAGACCACACCAGAAGAATCTGGCTTCGATTCCAGCACTACCTCTTGCCCTCTGAGGGCTTCAGTGGTCCCACTGGCTTAAATACGAACTCCTAGGTATCCACACGCCCAGTCTAGGGAAGGGATGGAAAGGCTTGAGGCAGGGTGTGCAACACAGATAGGACCCATCCACGCCCCATGGCTGGCTGTCACTGTCTACTTCAGGGTTCCATTGTCCAGGAGGAAGACAATAGGCCAGGTGACATCTATCTCTAGGTCCCAGATACTCGGTGTTCAGTGCTGTGTCTTCGTTCACAGTAGGAGGTTTTCTGAAGAAGTCAGAAGGAAGTATGGTGGGACATGCAGACCTGTGTCCCGGCCATCCTTAGCGTTGATACTGTCTGTGGGGCAGCACAAGGTGCAAGGCTGGGTCCTCTTTCACCTCCCGCCCACAGCATTCACCCTGATGTTGATTTCAGCAGGACTAGGAACCATGACAGACACTAGGGGCATCTGAAGGCAAACATTGGTGAGGGGCTGAAGTCAGCCGTGGAGACTGCTCAGTTCTAGGGAAGGTGATTCTGGCTCCCACCACCTGCTTGCTCCCTGCTAACCTCAGAGCTACCATGGGCTGAACAGGCAGCGATGGGTCTCGGAACCCAGAGGCCAGCGCAAGGTGCAGACAGACAGGTGCTTCAGGGAGCTCAGAAAACCCCTGAGTTCTCATCAAGGAACTCTGCAGTGAGGGCTGCTCAGTGCTAGGAGGAACACAGAAGCCGACAGGCCTCTCGTGGCCCAACTCTTAGAATATTCTCTCCCTCTATCACAAAAGGGCTGGAGAAACCCAGAAAGAGACACTGAGAACAACTCCGAGACAGTTTCTAAACTCTGCCAACTGCCTTAGGCTGGCTTTCCCGTTTGCTGATTGCTCTCAGAACCACAGCATAAGCTGCCACAGCAATAATGATGCTATAATAACCACAGCACCGTGGGCTCTAATCTGGTCAGAGCCACCACCTCGCAGGAATGCACGGAGCAACCCACCAGCTAGTTGTTGACAATAAACTCTTGTTGTTAAAGAGCCCCACCAAATCACCTCTAGCATCCCGCCATGAGCCTGGGTGGTCAGGCACTCCAATGTCCATTTTGGGCCCAGGCAGAGTCTCCACTCCGAGCACGCCTGTGCCTGAGGTCATCTGGAGAACTTCGTGCAGACTGGGAGCCCTGTGCCAGCATAAGGCTAGCTACAAGCTCCCCTCACCCTCCTGCTCCTCCAAGCCCCTCTCCCAAAGCCTGAGCAATCAAGACTACTGCCTCCCCGGGCTAGAGCTAGTGCCCGCCTCTCTCAGCCCCTCCCCTCCGCTGCAAACCCAGCTCATTTGCATGTGGATCGCGCCTGCAACCATGGGTGCTGGGGTCAATTGAAACTCAAGAAAAGAGAAGAAATTTATGCAAAACTGTTGATTGCATTTGTATGTAATGAAATCATCCAATATTCATCTGACTATAGAATCTAATCTGAGAAGAGAACTGAAGGACATGAGTGTCACTGCAAAAGCGTAATGAGCCACTGTAGTGATTAAAAAAGCTCTTGAGCCTTCTGAAAAATCCAGGCAGAAATAGCGTCTAATCAACTCTGAATATAGGAGGCGAGATTGGGCTGGCGTGCTGCACACGGCACGCCCGGGCGCTGGGGGTGCGTGGTAAACCCTGGCGGTCGTGGTCTGTGGGTGCCAAGCTCCTGGCCACAATCAGCTGAGGCCTGGGTGCACAAAGCAACCGCCTCTCGCCACGCAGAAAGAACCCAATCACAGCTGTTGCGAAGAGCAGCTTGAGGCTGCCACACCACCTCGCACCCACAGCACAGAGGCCCCCTCCTGAGTCTTTGCTCCAACGGGAAGGGCTGGAGAATCTGGGTCTGCTACACCTAGCTGCTCCTTGGTCCAATCAACCCCACGCAGGGGAGAGTGGTGTCTCTCAGAAGCCTGGACTCATCCCACTGAGACCCAACCTCAGAGAGGTGTTCCCTGACAAAATCCCTCTCTTCTCTAGCTCCAGGCTTTGTCTTCCTGCACTTGGCATTCATTGTCTTATGACCGCCTGGTGAATGTTGGTCTCTTCCATCAGACTATGAGGTCAGCAACCGTGTAGTGGCTGGTTCATCTCTGGAACCTGTGGAAGCCGCCTCCAAGGATACTTACCAAGCATGGACAAGACGCTGAAGCGCCTGGTGAATGGAAAAATCCATCCCATCCAGCAGCCAAATGCACTAAAACTGTTTGTTCATTCAGCAGATCCTTGCCTTATGGACAGTGTGTGTGAGGCTTCCTTTCTGACCTAAGCGGGCTGTGCGGTTAAGAAGCCCTCTCAGAGCTCATAGTCGGGGGAGAAGGAGAACTAAAGACTACAACACAATCAGATCAGTCACGGGGCGGGGGACAGTCCGGGGCAGTAGGACAGCGGTCAGTGGGCACTGAGGTACCAGGCTCAGACCTGAGTCCAGATGATGTCCCAGGATTCCCAGGTTCTGGCGCCCCTTTACAATGAACTGCACAAAAACACCTGGATGGCCACAGGAGCGGAGCTGGAGGGGATGGAGATGAGAAGGAGATATGGAGGGAGCTGCTGGTGCACCTTTCCCCCTCTGTGGTCTGGTTCCAAGGAGGCAAGAAAGGAGAGCAGTGAGGCGGGTCCTCAGTACTTCCATAGGACCCACCACTCCCAATGCAGGCCTCTAGGAGGTCTGCTCTGGGCCAGTAATGCTCAGGTAACTACCCGCTCCCAGCCTCTTTCCTGTGCCTTTGTGTGTTATCTCTGGAGTTTTCTCCTTTATTCTCTGTCTTCCTGCCCCCACTAACTCATCTAGCAGAGTCACTGATGACTACTCCGTGCAGCTGTGGTCCCTTAAGTTCCTTCTACCCAGAACGTGCAGTCTCTGAAGGGGGAGTGGGTGGGCAGAGCAAGGGGGACAGATGAGCAGGCTTTTTACCTGTCCTTCCTGTTAAAACCTTGGGGCTGGATTTCTTATGCCTGGGAGCAGCAGAATCTCTACCAGGGAGGGGCATGGTTTGCATTTTGAAGAGCTGGTCGAATAGAGAAAGATTAGGGCACTTAGGTTCTGCAGGAATGGAGATGGGCCCAGTTGGCCATGGAGAGTCCCTGGAGGCTCTGAGGAGGGCCACCCCACTGCAAAGGCTGTGTGTACATGTGTGAGTGTATGCATGCCATAGCACACATGTAGAGTCAGGGGACAACTTCCAAGAGCCAGTTCTCTCCTTCTACCATGTGGTCCAGGTGATGGAACTCAGTCTCCAGGCTTGGTGGTACATGCTTTTATTCACTGAGCCCTTTTAATGGACCCCAAAGTGCTACAGAATGATCCTCTTGTACACTGTAAAGATTTGTCACTCAAATTGTCTTAATAAAACTCAAATTGGTTTAATAAAATGCTGATTGGCTGGTAGCCAGGCAGGAAGTATAGACGGGGTGACCAAACTAAAATGATGGGAAGGAGAAGGATGGAGTCAGGAGTCACCAGCCAGATGCAGAGGGAGCAGGAGATGAACGTGCCATGCTAACAAAGGTACTACCATGTGGCAAAGCATAAATAGAAATATGGGTTAATTTAAGTGTAAGTGTGTTGTAGCCAACTAGTTTTTCTAGTGTCTGTACCCAGCAGGACTGCATAAGAGGTTGACTGGACCACAGGCCTGAGTACCAGGTGTTTGGAAGGGTCTAACTTGGTGGTATCTAGCAAGGGGGAGGTCTTTTGCTCCACCCTTGGCATTGTTATAAACAGACCTTTGGAATAAAGTTCTGGGCTGGTGGATAAGGATCCAGGCCCACTCGAGTCTATCCTGCATTTTCTCTGTTTCTCTCCCCTCTATTTCTAACTAAGTCTCTTATCCCTCATTCCTCAAAAGTCCCTGGGGTGTATAAATGTGGGGGCTGGTCTGCCACATAAGAGTTAGCTAGTAACAAACCTGAGCTATCAGCAGAGCATTTATTAAGCCTCTGAGTGGTTATTTGGAAACAGGCAGTTGGGAGGGAACCATCTGTTTACACCAAAGCTGTAGGTCTTGTTAGCAATGTTGCCACAACCAACTAGCTAAAATACAATGGTACCGTACCTTGGACATGGTGCCCGGTGCCTTCTCTTTCCTCCCAATGTCTTTACAGCAGCTGCCCTGAACTCACTCCCATTCCAGGAGCCATGGAGAATTCGAGAGTCTATGCCCTCCCAATCCCCAGTTGGTTGTGTTGGACCTGAGTTGTGATGAGAACCTTGCTGGTAACATCGTAAGAGGATGAGGTTCCAGCTCAGACACCTCTGGACAAAGCCCCTAGGTTGGCTATTCACAAGGCCCTGCTCCCAAGAGGCTACCTTAGGGGGAGACACAAGGGGAAAGTTGTTAAAGCCCTCAGAGCTGCAAAGTAAGGGGAGACCACAGAGAATCATGGGAATGGGGATTTCCTGCATGTGGAGCCATTTAGGTTAGACTTAAAGAAGAGCTATGAGATCTCTCTCTCTCTCTCTCTCTCCATTCTCTCTCTTCCCTCTCTCTCTCTTTTTCCCCCCATCCTCCCCCTCCTCCCTCCTTTCCTTTCCTGAAAAAAAAATTGTTTGCAGTCTAGGCTGCTGGAAAGTGCAATGGCTCAGCACATGGCTGCTGCCAGTCCGACAACCCACATAGTGGAAGGAAAGGACCAACTTCCAGAGGCTGTCTTCTGACTTCCACATGTGCACATGATATGCACACACACTCACACAACAAACAAATGAATAAATGAAAAATAAAAAAAGATGAATGGGAAAAATAAAGCTGGAGAGTGCTGCCGCCTGGACTACAGAGGGGCCCTATCTCAAAGCAAACAAACTGAATTCCTTGGGACCAGGCATGGTGGCCCACACCTTTTATTCCAGCACTCAGGAGGCAGAGGCAGGCAGATCTCTGTGAGTTCAGGGCCAACATGGTCTATAGAGCGAGTCCCAAGGTAGCCAGGGTTACACAGAGAAACCCTATCTTGAAAACTAAGTGAGACCCTGACTCAAAAAATAAGACAACACAAAACAAAACTGCAGCTGGAGAGATACATGGTTCAGCCATTAAGAGCACTGCTCTGCCAGGTGACCTAGGTTCAATTCCCAGCACTCACCTGGAGGCTTTCAGCCCTCTGTAAATCCAGTCCTAGGGGATCTAATGCCCTCTTCTGGCCTCCAGGAGCACTGCTCACACATTATACACAGGCACGCATGCAGCCAGAACACCCATTAAAAAAAATAAATAGATAAATAAATAAACTAAAACAAAAAACAATGCCCAGAATAAACAGTAACAAGCATTCCTGTCTTCACAGCATGTATATGTACACACAAATATCTACACGTCGTATGTGTATCCATACAATGGCAATCACCATTATAATTTAGTAAGCATCCTTCACAACCCACTCTACTTTTAAATTTTCTAATGTCCCCTCAAAGAAAAAGAGCCTCGTAATTGTTTTAGGAAGAGTTGCTCTGTGTGACATTCTGGTTTATGAGCGACACTGTCTGTGTGACAAGGCTGGCCTTCTGTACTGCTTCTTGCACACAGAAGCTCCATTCTAGCTAAAACCTAGCACCCTGGCTAAAGACTACAGCTACACTGTGTTTATCCATTCCCACAAGGGGTAATCACTACTGATCTTCCAGGTAGAGGGAGGAGCATAGAAAAACGGGAGGGGGGCCTTGAACCCCAGGCCAGGCCTGTTCCTGCGGTACACTGGGCATGTGGGAGTATGGGGACAGGCCCTCAATAATCCCACTTCTTTGCTCTCCCTGGGGACGCCTCTGCTGCTCTTTGTACTCATTGTCTCTTTAATGACCTGCTGAAGTCAAGTACCCATTGTTCTCTGGGCTGGGGCAGCCTCCCAGGCTTTCCTTCCCTGCCTTCCTTTGGCAAGCAGCCTTATCTAGTCCTGCAGCCTGCCAGCCCCAGATGATGCAGCTTCCTCCACCCACATCCCTCCTGGGCCCCGGCTGCTGCACAAGGCCCCAAGGTCTCCACCCACCCTCTCTCCCACTTTTCCTTTTAAAAAGCAGACTCCTGCTCTGTCTTCAGGCTTTTGTCACCTGTCTGTCTCCATGTGTCGCAGCCTGTGTCTACATACGTGCCTCCTACAGTGACACGTGACGTCTCTGTCTCACTGTCTCACTCTGCACTGTCTCCCATCTTGCTACCTGTCTCTGCCTGGAAATATCTGGGCTTGCATGTGTGCAAGTCTTTGCCTGCACATCTCTGTCCCCTTCCTGTGTGCAACGCTCTTTTCTACCCCCTCCCTCATCCACCCCTCCGCCTGTTCTTCCCTTGCCCGACTCTAAACCCTCCTGATTGACTATTATCCTGTTTCCAACCCTGGCCTCACCACTACTGCACACTCACCCACGGGGTCCCTGACATACCGCATGGGTCAAACCGCCTCCGCCTGAGCCTTTTCTCCTTAGTTACAGCTCCAGTGTCCCTTGGATGTCAACCTCAGAGACATTAGCACCAGGAGTGGGTGTGAGGTCCTACAACTCCCAGACGCTGAGATCTGGGCATCTGCAGAGTTAAAAATAGACAAACAAATGGGAACCAGCAGAAGTTAAAAAGAAATAAAGGCCAGAGAGATGCTCGGTTGGCAAAGGCGCCCAGAGCCAAGCCTGATGACATGAATTCAGTCCCCAGATCCCACAAGGCAGGGGAGAGCTGACTCCTGAAAGTTGTCCTCTGACCTTCACATATGTGCCCATGCATGCATGCCCACACAAAATAATGTGTTTTAAATAAATAATAAATAAGTGGGAATCAGTGAGCAAGTCTCCATTTTTATATAAAAAAAAAAAACAAAAAAAACAAAGGCTTTTTCAAAAGAATGCATCAACTTATCATTGAATAATAGAATGCCTAACGCCAAAAACAAGAGAAAGAACCAGAAACAGTCATCTTTAACTGAAACTTTAAATTAAATTTAGACAAAGTGCATGAATGTAATTTTATGGGATCATTTGCTATATTACCTTTATTTTACTTATTTTGCCTTTGTCTGGTGAAGTCGTCAGGGTCCCTGACAGGGTCCTCCCCCTGGCACCCATAGGAAAACAGGGATGTTTATTAATAGTAGAAAGTGTAAACTGGACCAGGCCTTAGGAGCTCTCACTGGTCACTCAGCACCTCACAGGACCCTTTCCAGTCCCACTGCTCTCTCAGTTAACTTGTGGGGGTGCCTGGCTAGGAGTCAGGCACCAGACTGCCTGGGGTCCTAGTGTCCTTGTTCACATAATAACCTGGCCTCCAGGTTGCCAAAATGGGCATTCCAGCCACTCTTACTGTCTGGAAGGAGAGGTGGGGGAGCTGTTTTCATTGAGACCAGAGCCTGGAAAGAAGACATCCGTGACCAGCACTGTGCATGGGCACTCAGAAGGAGTCAGTTTGGGGAGATGCTAGTGTACTGGAAAACTTCGGAGACTTGGAGTCCCCCCCAGGATGCCTTGAGATGCAGAGGTCAAGAGGCAGCAAAGAACCAGGGCAAAGACATCTCCAGCAAGATGCACCCCGAGCCCCGGGACGAGCACTCTCAGGAACGAGGGCATTGCCAGGAGCAGACAAGCACAGCCTGCTGATGGGCATTGCTGCTACAGTGGCCAGCCACAAGGGGCCTGCACCGCAAGGAGTATGGTAGATGCCTCCACTGGGAACACTACACAGTGCCTTCCAGAGTAGCCCAGAAGCCCTTGTGGCAGGCTTAGCTGATGAGACTGAAGGTCCTGGGGGAACTGTAGCAGGAATCTTAAAAGTTCTTATTAATAAAATCAAACCCGAGGCGAGTTATTGGGGTCCATGCTGGTAGATCAGAGAGACAGAACAAGCCACAGCTAACCTCACCTGGTCAACTTCTCAGCTGGTCCTGTTTCCTCAGACTGGAAGCTTCTGTGTCCTCATCCCAATGGCTCTCAGCTGAACTGCTGCTCGAAAGCCTGAAGCTTAACCAGCCACATGCTTAACCAGCCAAATGCTTCTAGTTTCTGGTCCTCACGCCTTATATATCTTTCTGCTTTCTACCACCACTCTCTGGGATTAAAGGCTGGCTTTCTGGGATTAAAGGCGTGTGTCACCACGCTTGGCTTTTTCCAATGTAGCCTTGAACTCACAGAGATCCAGAGGGATTTCTATCTCTGGAATGCTAGGATTACAGGTGTGTGCTATCACTGCCTAACTAGTGGCTTTTCTGTTCTCTGACCCCAGATAAGTTTATTAAGGTACACAATATTTTGGGGAACACAATACCACCACAGGGAACAAGTTCAAAAGATTATTAGAGACTGGGTGGCTGAAGGAAATGGGACTTCATTTGTCTCCAAGGCCTAGCAGACCCTTGGAAACGGACAGATGTTTCCTTTAGTCCAGCTCTGCACCTAACATGGTGCTGGACAAACCCTAAAAGAAGAGATTCTTGTAAGACACTTGCAAGAGGCTCCTCCAGGGTTAAGCACAATTGCCTCACAAATGGAGCCAAATGCTCAGACCCCCATGGAGGCCTGCTCAGGACATCTGCCACACCTGAGCCTGTAAGAGCCTCCCTATGATCTGCCTTGAATGGAGAATCACTTTGAAGAGAGAAGTGATAGGAGGTGACTTACTGGATAGAGAATGAAGGGGGTAAAATGGCACCTGGGCGGGTGGTGCCTACCATTTAGGTAAGGATACACACAAGGGAGGGGTCCGCTGAGTGTGAGGGTATGAGATTCTAAAGAGGCAAATCCAAGTCTAGAAAGCACAAGGAACGAGATGAGAGAACAGACGCACTGTGTGGGGAGGGATGTGGAATAGAGGGCCATGGAGTCTCTCGAGGTTTTGCCTGTTGGTTGGGGCAGGTATTAAGGTAGCCCACAGCAGGCAAAGCCACCTGAGGAGAGCTGCCAAGGCCACTTGAGCAGTGGTCGTATGAGGGCGGTTGTGAGAGTCACATCCTGAGGAGGCACATGGCCTGTACTCGACAGACCTGAGGCAGAAGTCTGTATAATTCTACAGGCAGTGGCGTGGGGCATTAAAGGGTTTGGGGGAAATATGGGGCCTTTTCCTCAGGTTGACTTTACATAACAGCACAGAAGGATTGACGGGGCCCAGAATGGAAGGAGAGAGGTCAGCCATGACTACCTGCTCAGTCAGCCAACACTTACCTTCCTCAGAGCAGAAGCAACCCGGTCTTCCCTCTCAGTGTTAATATTACAGAGTAAACTGATTCTCCAAACACACCAGTGTTACCAATCAACGTCAAATAACTGCAAGGAGTTTTGTAAATACTGGAATATAACTTATGAGTGGAAGAATAGTCTTTATCCTTGAAAACAAAAAATTCTGACACATGATGTAACATGGATATTAAGGGCGATAACCCAGTCACAGACAGGTTCTGTGTAAGTCTCTACAGGAGGATCCTAGAGAATTCCAACTCAGAGAAGGGACAGTAGTGGCCTCAAGGGTGGGAAGTGGGGACAGAGGCAGTGTTTGTTTGATGGGTGTAGGGTTTCAGTTTTTTGAGGTGAGGAGTCCTGGAGATCGGTTAGACAATAATGTAAATATGCTCAACACCACTGTGCACTTAAAAATGGCTAAGATGCTTAATACTGTGTGTTTCTTGTCACAATTTAAAAGCAAAGAAAAGATGCAAGGTTCAGGATAGCTCAGGGTAATGAAAGGCCAGCACTAAAAGGAAAGACACCGCAGCCTGAAAGGCTTTTTAAAAATGAAGAGAGAGAGAATGAAAACACCACACACACACACACACACACACACACACACACACACACACACACACTCCACAGAGGTGATCCACAACGTGAAGTGATATTGGCCTGGACTCCAGACAGAGCTGCAGCTGCACAGAAATGAAGAAATGCTGTTAGCAAGGCTGACAGACCACTCCAGTCTAAGACTCACTAAAAGGCTAAAAACTTCCGTCTTCTCCTCCTCCTTTTTCCAAGACAGTTGCTCTGTAGCCCAGGCTGGCCTCACACTCAGAGAGATCTGCCTGCCTCTGTCTCCCGAGTGATGGGATTAAGGGTGTGCCCCGTACTTGCCTTAAGAACACTATTTCTAAACACTGTTTCCTGGATGCAAACACGGAGTCTGCTCCTTACTGTGCATCGTGGAAGCTGAGCTCAAACAGAGCCGAGAAAGCATCAGCTGGGGGCTTCAGGAGCATGAGCCTTCATGGCAAGTCTCTTTCCTAACAGCGGAATCGGGCTTAATGGCTCCCCAGGGGTAAAGACGCAGATGCATTCTGCAAACCAAAGGCTCAGAGTGAGCCTGGCACCTGCTGCCGCCACTACTACTGTGCCGATTGACCACGTGGCTGTCATCTCGCAGGTTCTCCAGCATGTTCTAGAAAGTCACCAACACCGGGGGTGTGGATCTATGGGGCCAGGGCCTGAGGACGCTATCTTTTCATCAGAGATGGCTCGGTGCTTTATCCAGCAAGGTGCTTCTTTTCCATTACTGTCCATGCACGCAGATGTGCCACACACATCTGGAATAACCGTCAGTGGAGCACACGGATTAAGGACCTGCTTCAAAGTTCTACCTGGGTTTGAAACTTCTCTAGTGCTTGCCAGGCTGCATGGCTGTGGGCAAGCGACACAAACATAAGTAACAGCAGCACCTACATCAACCGAGTGTCAGTGGAGTGATGCATGCTAAGGTCTAGCATTTGCCTAGTTCACAGGGGACATTCAATAAATATGTCTGTAGCTACAGGACTTAGAGTGAAATTTACCAGGTCATCTGAGAATAGGGGTCCTTTTTTAAAATAAAAATTAACTATCACTTATTTATTGTGTGAGCATGTATATGTATGTGTATCGAGGCACACATGGAGGTCCGAGGACAACCTGAGGGAGCCAGTTCTCTCCGTCCACCATGTCGGTCCCAGGGTCAAACCCAGCGCTTTTACTTGCTGAGCCACTGCTTCCACTTTTTAAAAGATGGGATTGTAGCCCAGGCTGGCCTCAAACTCAAGGGGATCCTCTTGCCTCAGCCTCCCGAGTGTCAGGTTACACTCATAAGCTGCAAATCTGGTGAACAGTGATCCTCTAATCATGAAAAAGAAAAAGAAAAAAACCTAAGTAAAAACATCCTCCAAAGCACTGGATTATTAAAAAATACTATGGGTTAATAGTCAAATAAGTAACAGTAGTGCAGCAGGCAAAGGGACTGTCTGTGTGTACACATGGACAGATGGCCACGGCGGCTTCACGGGTAAGAAAAGTAAACTTCAGAAAATGAGCACAATAGTCCTCCTCTTTTCACACTTTAAATGGGGCTAAGAGCAGAGATTTCTGAGAAATTATTGTGAACATTCATGTGTATGGGGCAGGCACATGTGAGTGTACGGGTGCATGTCGACAAGTGTGCACACGCAGAAGCCAGTGCACAGGGCGTCGGGAGTCATCCCATCCCCCTCTTCTCTTGGGACAGGTAGGGGTAAGCGAGCTCCTGGAGCTACCTGTCTGTCTGGGGTCCACCTGTCCATCTGCCCAGTGCACATACTTCCGTGTTGAGGAGTCAGTCAGGTCCTATGCACACCTCAAGCACTCTTACCACCTAAACCATCTCCCCAATTCTGAGAAGTTTCATTTTTAAATTTTTATGTTTCTTTTTGTGAGATCTGCACACTTGTGCGGTACACATATACACCAAAAGGAAGATTTTTAAGCAGGCTAAAACCAAGTTTTTCATGGTACTTTGAGAGCCACTAAACTGAACATAGGAGGTGCTAATTCTGCTAGTGGGGGAACTTCCATGCCCCGCTAGTTCTTAAGACAGAGACTGTCATGGGAGAAGCTCCTGAAGACTGGTACCTCAGCATACCCAGTCAGGTAGTCACCTTCTGGTCCCTGCCACCAACATATCCCTAACACACAGGACAGCAGAGCTTCTTTGATAAATGTCAACTGAAATAGAGCAATCAGCTGAAAACCATTTGCTGAGCCGTCTCACTGCCCTGGGCTCGGGCTTTCCTTTATTCATTTATCATGATATATGGCTTTGGCCAACATACACACAGGAGAAAAATTGTTGACATGTGGAACCCAAGTACTGAAAATCTTTCATCCCCCACCCCCCGCCTGTTCACCAAGTAAGTTTTGTTTATTTAAAGACTACAGAGGATTTGGCTGTTAAGAACCAAATGCCTTTGGAGTGCAGTTACAACATAATTTATCATTTCCTCTGTTTATTAAAAAATCCTGCATCTTTGAGCTGCACATTTGCAGTGAGAATTCTGCCATTCATAGAGCTAGAGTTCTGCAAAGTCTCTGCCTGGCCTGCCCTGCTCCCCCGGCTAACTTCCCATTGATCTCAGGATGTCAGCTCCTTCCATCCTTGGCCTAATCCTAACCTTAAATTCTCACTGCTGTTTCACAGCCGGTCCCACCAGTGTGGGCAGAGGAAGCAGCAGGAGGCTCATTACCTAGCACAGGCCAGCTTGGTCAGGCCACATCACCTAGAACTGGAACAAAGCTTCCTGCCTGAGGCACTATGAGGGCAACTCAGCTCAGTGTAGGGACACTCAGAGCCAGAGGTCACACAGCAGCACCGGACAAACTGCTGGTGCCCACTAGATCCTGACAAGACAGTAGGCAGCAGTGGCTTCTGGGAGTGTGGCCACACAGGGTGCCTCAGAGTGGAGCCACACTTCCCAGCATTTTGTCCATTCTTATTCACCTGCACCCTTCACAGCACGCTTTCTAAGAAGCCAGTAAACCTACCTCCCAAGTCCTGAGCAGCATCCTGGCTAATTACCCAGATCACAGGAGGGGCTGGGAGCTAGGTTTGTGTGGTCTCAACTTACGATTGTCACCAGGAATGGGGCTCCTTTTCAGGGCGAGTCACATCTCAGAACTGAATGAGTGCAGGACACCTGGCTGGTATCCTGGAGAACTGCTTGGTATGTGGGAAAGCTGCAGGCATTTGTTACCTTAGAGTTCTGCGAGGACCGTGGGAAAAGAGCACGGTTTTACCCGGCCGGCGGGCAGCAGTGGGAGGAGCAGACTTTGGAGTCCGAGATAAACTTTTCACCCCTGCTTTGCTCTTGCTAGCTCTGTGACACTTGTGACATGAGGCCGATGGCAAACAACAAAAGTGCCTTAGCCAAATGCAGAGACGCACGCCTTTAGTCCAAGCTCTGGGAGGCGTAGAGAAAAAAAAAAGAAAAAGAAAAAAAAGGCCACTACTTCCCTACTCCATTGTCTGGGAGGATTCATTACCTTAACACAGGCACGTTTGTTTCCATATTTCTAAGTGTATGTGGGACATATATGTCCAGTTTCCTGTGAAGATTACAAATAACGCCTAAAAATAGCTCAGCTCATGATAGTTTTATTATTAATTGAATAAATGAAAAAAATGATTGTGGGAGAGGAGAAAAAGACAAACTACATGCTACAACAGGTGAGCTGGCTTAGCAGAAAAAGGTGTTTGGTGCCAAGCCTTGAAGTCTGAGTTCTAGCCCCAGGCCCCACATGGTGAAAGGAGAACACTGACTCACGGGAGTTGTCTGACCTCTACATGAGCGCTATAGCATGTGTGTGTGTGTGTGTGTGTGTGTGCGCGTGTGTGCGTGTGTGTGCGCGCGTGTGCGTGTGTGTGTGCGCGTGTGTGTGTGTGCGCGCGTGTGCGTGTGTGTGTACGCGCGTGTGTGTGTGTGCGCGCGTGTGCGTGTGTGCGTGCGCGTGTGTGCGTGCGCGTGTGTGCGTGTGCGCGTGTGTGTGCGTGTGTGTGTGTGTGCGCGCGTGTGTGTGCGTGTGTGTGTGCGCGCGTGTGTGTGCACGTGTGCGTGTGTGTGCGCGCGCGCGCGCGTGTGTGTGTGTGTGTGCGCGCGCGCGCGTGTGTGTGTGTGTGTGTGTGTGTGTGCGCGCGCGCGCAAATATACACAGATGCGTGTAAATACAGAAATGCAAAAAGATGGGCCACAACAAAGCACCTGTCTATCAGGAAGACAAGCCCCGGCCAAACGGAGCACATTACCAAGTCAACACTGACAAGGACAAGAGTGCAGTGACAGAAAGAGAAGCAAAGCATTGCTGAGCAGATGCCAACTGACTCAACACCAAGACGTGGACAACTTCAAGCGTCAGTTGGTGTCATTCTCTCCAGTTATTTTTGTCAAGATACAGACTAACAGAGGAGAAAAAGAGATTTAATACAAGGAGCCTGTGAGCCCAAAATGGGGTCTAGATCAGAAGGCAGAGAGACTGCCCAGAGGGCGAGGCTGATGCCACAGTGGACAGTCCTCGTGGGGCAGCACGTGGGATGACAATCCAGACACTGCTCTGGCTTGCTTTCTTAAGAGGTTCTGGGGCTCTCCCGCCCACACCACTCTGTCTCTCCTCTGTAGTTATTTTCCAATTTATTTAAGTTTGATCATCAGCAGTCAGGGTGAAGGCCCACTTAGTCCAGATGAGGTAGAAACGAGCCAGGGTCCGATCACTGTCTGAAAGGAAGCAGGCTGTGGTGACAGCAGAGTCAAGGTCACTGCCACAGCAGACATCCTCTGAGCTGTCACACCAGGAGACTCCAAGCAGAACAACACTATGCAGGGAAACAAGGAGAGATTCGGTGAGTCGGCAGGGCCTCCGTGGAGGAACAGCAGTGAGGGCCTCTGATGGATGGACAGGGGAGTGGGAGGCACCAGCATGTCACCTAAGGGATGACCAGAATATGTGACTGCTGACTTTCATCCAAGGAGTTCTTTGGTCTTTGCTGCCAGATGCCTGTCAAGCTCCACAACTGTGGCGTCGGCCATTTGGCTGATCTGCAAGAACAAAAATGGAAGTCTGGTGACTGCAATAGGGGGCAGGCCCAAACTAAGCAAAGGTTACTGGGAAATAATGATAGTGACAAAGTTCATACTAACTGAGGCCACCCAGGCTCTAAGAAATGTGTGGAGACCCTGCTACTGTAGGTGAGGTAGGTAAGATTATTCCCTTTTCAAATAAGAAAAACAAGGCAGGGCACACAGTCAGAAAGTCGTAACATCACACTGTAATACATAGTAGCCTGAGTCTATAAACCAACACTTAAAACTGTTACACAACACAGAAAAGCCAGCCTAGCTGCCCCAATAACCCTCCAGAGCAGTGTTCTCAACCCTCCTAACACTGACCCCGTACAGCTAGCTCCTCATATGGTGTGTGACCCCAACCATAAAGTTATTTTATTGCTACTTCATAACTGTAATTGTGCTACTGTTATGAGTCGTAATGTAAATATCTGATATGTAGGATATATACTATGCGACCCCTATAAGGGTTGTTAAACCCCCAAAGGGGTCGCAGCCCACAGATTGAGAACCTCTGCTTTAGACTGCCTTACATGTCAGCTACTCTAGTTCAGAAAGCCTTTAGATGAACTGATATAAAGAGTAAGACTCTAGAGTTAGAAAATCAACAGAGAAATTTCAATAGACACAAAAATGCAAATTACAACAGGATAAACCTTCAGCTATCACTAACAAAACTTGATGCTATAGTTCCTAATTACAATATTCATAATCTGCAAGCTACAGTGAATGGATAAGCTACACTGGATTTAATCCCCAAATATCTCAACTGGGAAATTATCAAGTAAACATGATCTGAACATAAAATTCTTCTTTACTGTAATTATTATTTATGTATATGGGTGCTTTGGCTATGTGTATTCTGTGCACCAAGTGTGTAACTGGTGCCTAAGAAGTCCAGAAGAGCATGTCAGATCCCTTGAACTGGATTTATAGATGGCTGTGAGCCACCAGGTGGGTGCTGGGAATCAGACCTGGGTCCTCTGGAAGAGCAGCCAGTGCTCTTTAACGACTCAGCCATCTCTCCAGCCCCAAGTTTTTTTTTTTTTTAAATACTTTTCTTATTTTGTTTATATAAGTGTTTGTCTACATTTATATACACACCATGTGTGAGCTTAATACATGGATGTTGGATTCCCTGAAACTAGAGTTATGAACCACCATGTGGGTTCAGGGAATCAAACCTGGGAAGAACAATGAGTGCTCTTTATCAATGGCCAACTCTCCAACCCCTAGCCTCCAAATTCTTAAATGCTAGCTGTAAAGATGTTTATATGGGCTTAAATTTTTTAAAAAATTTATATGTATGTATGTGTGTGTGCCTGCATGAGTTTCTGGTCACCACATTAAGAAGTGTACTATGTGTAGTGTGTATGTGTGTGTGCCTGCATGAGTTTCTGTGCACCACAGTAAGAAGTGTACTATGTGTAGTGTGTATGTGTGTGTGCCTGCATGAGTTTCTGTGCACCACAGTAAGAAGTGTACTATGTGTAGTGTGTGTGTGTGTGTGCGCCTGCATGAGTTTCTGTGCACCACAGTAAGAAGTGTACTATGTGTAGTGTGTATGTGTGTGTGCCTGCATGAGTTTCTGTGCACCACAGTAAGAAGTGTACTATGTGTAGTGTGTATGTGTGTGTGCCTGCATGAGTTTCTGTGCACCACAGTAAGAAGTGTACTATGTGTAGTGTGTGTGTGTGCCTGCATGAGTTTCTGTGCACCACAGTAAGAAGTGTACTATGTGCAGTGTGTGTGTGCCTGCATGAGTTTCTGTGCACCACAGTAAGAAGTGTACTATGTGCAGTGTGTGTGTGCCTGCATGAGTTTCTGTGCACCACAGTAAGTACAGGTACTCAGGAGGCTGTGAGAGCTGGTCACACTGCTAGGAACAGGAGTTATAGGGGTGATGAGCTGCCTGATGTGGGTGATGGGAAATGAACCTAGGTCCTCTCTGTAAGTGTAGCAAGCACTCTTAATTGTGGAACCAACTTTCCAGCTCCCCACCCCCAACCTAATTTTGAATAGTGAGAAAAATGAGAAAAATCTAAAGTTATCTGATGGAGAAGCAGATGAACATGGCACTACCATGGCCATGTCAAATTCTTGGGAGAGAAAATACAATTGACTGAAATCTTGGCATGGGTTCCATCTATAATAATAAAATTGTGTTTGAATAATGCTTCAAGATAATCTTAACATCTTGGAGACGTGTTCATGCTTCCCTTCAATTAAAAAAACAATTCAATATAGAAACGTCTGTGTGAATATCTGTAGAAAAACTAATCTATAAAATATCTAAACAAAAATCACATACTTTAAAAAAACTAAGGTGGGCAGGGTGGCATACACCTTTAATCCCAGCACTCAGGAGGTAGAGACAGGTGGATCTCTGTGAATTTGAGGCCAGCCTAGGGCTACACAGAGAAACCCTGTCTTGAAAAACAAACAAAAACAAAATAAAACAACAAGAAGAAACTAAGACACATGACAAAATCTTTTCATTTTTATTAAACACTTTTTCATAATATATTCCTTCCCCTACCTAACCAACTTCATGTTCTTTCTCTCTCTCTTTTTTTCTCTCTTCTCAAAAAAGGAAAAAAAAAACTAAAAAAAAAAAAAAGAAAGAAAGAAAGGAAAAAGAAAAAGAAAACCAGTAACACAAAAAACAAAATCAAAAAGTGCCAAAAAAAAAAGTGTTTAATGGTCAATCACTCCTGGAGATGGAGCATCCCTACAGTGTGGCTGATACACCCAAGTGATACTCCATTGGAGAAAACTGATTTTCCCTTTTTCAGAAGGCATAACTGCAAATAGTGTCTTGGTTAGGGTGGGATTCTGTGTGGTGTGACCCTGTGCAGGGCCGTGTGCCTGCTGTCATGGTCTGAGACTTCACAAGTGTGTCTGTCAGCCCTGCTGTGCTGGGCACCGCTTTGCTTCTTCCTTGGCGTCACTCACTCACTACCTCTGCCTCTTACAGTCTTACCTGTCGTCCTCTTCCACACAGACACCTCCGACTCGAGGGAGGGGTTTGACAAAGACAACCCTTTAAGGACTGAGTGCTCCACTCTCTGCACACTGAGCAGTTGTGGGTCTCTGCACTAATTATCATCTACTGCGAGAAGTTTCTTTGATGAGGGTTGAGCAATGCTCTGTCCTATGGGTATTGCAAATATGTCATTAGGAGTAATTTTATTGCTAGGTTCCTTTAGCAGAATAATAATAGTACGTTTTCCCCTAGGCCCATGACCTATCTAGTCTCAGTTTCTTGGCCACTTTATCAGAGTCATGCATGAGTTTTCATCACAAGGAAGGGGCCTTGAATCAAAAGCAAACAACAAAATGAAGGGGCAGCCTGTAGTGTGTCACTATTACATCAGTCCATCTTGCAGGCGCCTCTGTCGTAGGCCACAGGGTTTACAATTTGGTAAAAGTGATCACTTTTCTCTCAGGGGCCATGAAAAGTACTTTCTAGCACCACGAAAACTAGTCGGCAGGGGTGAGGCTGCTAGTTGGGCACCACCTTGATTTACACAGGTTGTGATGACACAAGCTGTCTTTAGCAACAGGGCCCTACCATCGGGGTATAGAGAGCAATCAGTAGTTTTAGCAATAGCTTGTGATGTTTTTTTTAGGGGGCTGGTCTATGGGACCTTTTTGGACAAGGACTCAACAAAATGTAACCCACTCCTGGCAGTGGAGGTTTTACTTGGTGGCATAAGATGTCTAATTGGGGCACTGTCTCCCTCATTATATGGTGACTCCATTTCAATTTCTTTCATATATGCATAACATGCCAAAATCTTAACATTCTATCTTTTAGTGATGGGAAAATAGATAATATGTTATTTAGGTCTGTATTGATTATATCCCGCCTAAGAAACAGAACATATCAAGTTCTCAGGAAGTTTTTGTTTGTTTGTTTTGTTTTTTGAGACAGGGTTTCTCTGTATAGTTTTGGTGCCTGTCCTGGAGCTCGCTCTGTAGACCAGGCTGGCCTTGAACTTACAGAGATCCACTTGGCTCTGCCTCCTGAGTGCTGGGATTAAAGGCGTGCGCCACCACCGCCTGGCCAGGAAGTATTTATTAAGAGAAAAATTGTTGAAGTTCTCTGTGTTTGTCTGCAGTAAGTATGCATGCCTTTCTAAGGATGAAAACATGATTTAGTAGGTGTTGCAGGCTCCGTTCTAAGTCTAAATGGGGTTGAAATGAAGGCAGGCAGTATTGGCAGGAAGCACTGAGGGCTAGCATAGTATGCAGATCTGTGTGCTCAGCAGCAGGCAGCTGCTTGACATCTTTATTTGCCGACCACAGGCCTTGGCCAGGAATTAGGAACTAAATACATGGCTTGAAAGAAGAGAAAGTAAAAAGGGCTTGCTGCAATTGGCCCCAGGCAGGAAAGTCTCACCCTAGCAAACGCTACACATTTTTTAAGCTGGAAAAGCACAGCTCCTGGGCTGCTGGATGCGATGGAGGAGTGGCTGAACTGGGGTGGCAGCTGCCCCTGCTCCGCAGCCAGTCACAAATGTCGCAGACACTTCTGGTCCCTGGCGCTGCCTCTCACAGGCCAGGAGCAGTGCTCAGCAAACACCAGCACTGCAGGCTGCCAGCCTGGGCCAGCCAAAGGTGAAGGCACAGTAAGGTTATCAGGGTGGAAGGACTGAGAAGTGGAGGCATACCCAGGCTGACAATTTGAAAACATGGGAGAACAGGAGCAAGTGACATTTCCACTTGGAGTCTGTTTCCTCACCCATCAAATGAGGTGCTGTCCCTTCCTCAGCTAACAGTTAAGTAAAAACAGGACTATACAAGCATGTGATAAGCTGGTTATCTTATGCAAATGCTGGCTGTGTTACTGTGACTTTTACCACCACTTTCTGACTTCAAGCTAATCCATCAACGAAGTATTTGCTAGCTTTTTAGAACAGTTGATAGGTACAAAAAAAAAAGGCCCTTGGGGACAGTTCACCTGCAGGCTCACCATTTTCATCTTTCTCAGACTCTGAAACACTGAGGATTAACGATACCAAAAGCAAGAGCAGCTCCTACTGCTGAGTAATTACTACAAGCCAGACACTGGCTAACAATCCACACAACACATGAAATGCTGCTGTCTCCTTTAGCATGCTTTCACCTAGCAGTTGCATAAGCGTTTCTACTGTATAAAATCTTTCTGTTTCTGTTAACTCATTATTGAAATCCAGCCATCTCACATAGCCCCTATAAAGTAGACAGAACAGTTATTGTCCCCATTCTACAGAAAACTAACCCAAGGTAATCTTGGGCAAGATGGCTCTGGCCATTCTGCTCTACCCACTAACTTCTTGTGTGATGTGGTGTGGCCCAAAACTCACTCACTCCTGATTGGCAATCCTACTCCACAGCACCTGGCCTACTCCTTCCTCACCTCAGCTCCATGTTGTGCTGGGGGCACTGAAAGGGTTAGTTCCATTTCATTTAAATCACAAGGTCAGGAAGCAGAGTGGATGAACAAACAGAGTGAAAGTTCTCAAGGGCCATCAACATATTAGTCACGTTTAAGCATGTGTGTCTTCTGGTCCTCCAATTGTTCTAGTCAGATGGGCACAGATCATCCCACTTTACAGATGAGCAAAGAGACTCACAGGTGAATGGAGCCATTGCTCACTTTCACAACTGGGAAATAAAAGAGCTAGGGTTTGAATGCCTGACTCCAAAGCAAGAAACATTTCCACTCTCGTGCCTCGCCTTATAAAATCATAACATTATCAACACCACCAGGACCTCTGTCATTACTGTGTCTGCTGGTTATCAGTTAAGGAAAATGGAAGACTTTAAAGACAGAGCATGGGGTGACAGGACCACAGAGCACAGCTCTGGGCAGGCCTGCACACAAGCCACCCTTCATGAGGACTGCCTCCCCCAGTCTAGCACCCTGCAGGCCCCCCCCCCTTCAGCCCCACTAGCACCAGGCTTCACTCATTCCAGAGAGTGCTGCTTCTCAGAGAAAGGCAGCAGTGAAAGGATCTTGGCCAGAGTCACTGGAGGTCTCTGCCAAATGCTTTAATGTTCAGCAGGCCCATTTATGGCAAACCACAGCGAAGGTACCACAGCAGGCTGGCAGATGTCAAGAGTCCTGAGCAGGAACATCCGTGGTCCTATAGCAGACATGGCTGAGCTAGGGGCCGGGGGAGTCAGGGGTCAGATACAGTGACTGAGACAGAACCTATCACTCAATCATTTCAATCTCACACACCAAAGATGAGAGAAATATTGTTATAAAAATATTTCAAAAGAATTTGACCAAAGAATTTTGAAAACAATTTTAAAAGAGAAGGTCAATTTCATACAATAAAAGGCTATTCATAATCCCATCACTGAAGTGGCTTTGGATATTTTGATAATTACAAGCTATCGATCTTTGTATGCCTGTGTATTTTTAAAACTTCTTTATCAGACTTACTCATTTTGTTTTATGTGTATGTGTTTTATGCGCACGTATGTAATACACCACATATATGCTTGGAGCCCACAGAGGTCAGAACCCCTGGAACTGAGTTACAAATGGTTAGGAACCATATTATGAGTGCTGGGAACTGAACCTGGGTCCTCTCTAAGAGCAGCCAGTGAACCATCTCTCCAGCTACAATGTTATTGTATAGTCCACTATTTTAGAAAATAATAAATTCATCAGTGTGGTGGTGCATGCCTTTAATCCCAGCACTCTGGAGGCAGAGGCAGGCGGATCTGAGTTTGAGGTCTACAGAACGAGTTCCAGGACAGCCAGGACTACACAGAGAAACTCTGTTTTGAAAAAATAAATTAATTCTGAAATTTTTTCATGTCAATAAAATCTTTTCCTAACTTCAATATAGATTTCAATGAATGGAATTCCAATGGACACAAATAATGGCGTTCAGGAACTTGGTTCCTAGTTTTCTATCATTATATGTAACACACTAATGAGACACAGTCCCATAGACTAAGGTTGAAAATTTCTCTTAGACATGTTCCTAAGTTATAGATCAGAACTAAACGGTCATGGCATCTGTCATACTATCCTCTAGGAAGGTTATAAAGATTTATATTAGCAAGAACAAACCATGAAAGAGGATATAAAGCTAATGGTTTCTCTAGTTCTAATCTGTCATGGTGGTTGATAAATGCATAAAGATAAATTCAACAGTAAAAATGTAAATTCCAACATGAAGCACTACAGGTACAGATGGCCTTAAAAAACAAAAACAAAAAACTACTGTATAGGTGTTTTGTCTGTACATCTGTGTACCAAGTGTGCCCGTGGTACTCAGGGAGGCCAGAAGAGGGTGTCAGCTCCCTTAGGGCTGGTGTTACAGATGGTTGTGAGTCACCTTGTGGCTGCTGGGAATAGGCCTCTGGAAGAATGGCCAGTGCACTTAACCGCTGAGCCATCTCTCTGGGCCCCAGAATGGCTATACTAACTGCACAGAAGTTCAGTAGGACATACAGGATTTTAGTCTGGTTAATTTTAGTGTGTGACTTTTTTTTATAATAAAGTTTATTTAAAAAATAAATACATTTTAAAAACTATTTCTCTAGAGTGTAAAAGATGATTTGAAGACATGCAAAAAACTGTAAGCTCACATTAAAATTTTTTAGTTCAGCCAGGTATGGTGGCACATGTCTGCACTCCTTACACTCAGGAGACTAAGAAGGATCACAATGAGTCTGAGGACAGCCTGGGCTACATAAGGAGTACCAGGCCAACCAGGACTACATAGCAAGGTACTGTCTCATAAAAACAAAAACTCAGTCTAATGTTAGAATCTAGTAAAAGGTAAAATAAGCTGGTGTGGTGGTGCATACCTATAATCCCAGCACTCAGAAGGCTGGGGGAAGAGGCCGTGAGTTTGAGTCTCATGAGTTTGAGGCAGAGCCCAATGGTAGAGCATTTACAAAGCATATGCAGGGCTCTGAGTCCAATCCCCAGCTTGTGAGGAGAAAACACACAAGCAAACCAGTGCATTTCTCTTGCCAGTGATCTCCACTTGGCATATTCTTCCTCAAGAAAACACAAAGATTCATAAAGAAGATAGTCACTGTAACCTCTGTAACCTCACTAATACAATTTTTTAATTATAAAATAAGTTTTATAAAATAAAAATATCTACAAGCAAGAACTTCTAAAAGATAATTTTGCATATGGGCACAAGATGAACTACATAGCAATCATGAGAAGTGGTCATTTGCAAAAATTTTTCAAACACAAACAGTGCCTTTATTAACAAATGAAAAATTAAACCTTGGCTCAAAAGTTTACATATACTGTACATCCTCAATATTGTTTAAAACTATGTGTTGAAAAAAAGAAAAGGACCATTTCAACATGCTGAGAGATACCTCTGCATTTATGGGATGATTCTCTTCCACATGTTAAACAGTCTTCACATTCTACATTTTCTTTATATTACTTTGATAATTAGGAACAAAGAAAAATTTAAATTGTTAAAGCAACAATCAGCCAGCAGCTTTATTACATACAAAAGCAACAGCAGAAACTCCTTTGGTGCCATCCACACAGAGAAAGGAACACGCTGTAGAGTGCACAGGGCTGCCTCCATTACGTCATTACCCAAACTTCAACTACACAACTGTAAGTGGCGTTAACAAGACGGAACTGATGTCAAGACCATGACAAGGTGCGCACTGAGGTGCTGGTCACTCTACTCTACTGAGTAAGGGGCTGTCTTCACTCTGTCTCACAGGAACCAGGCAGTTTAGTATCAAAGGACAAAGACTTTTCACTTAGGAAAGCACTGGAAAGAAAGGACAAGCTGAAAAGGGTGGGAAGCCAGTGGTCGTGAGGGAAGACTTCTGTCAAGGTCTCTGTCAAGTGTGTTTGAACAAGAGCACAGATTATCTGATCATTCTTCCTCTTCAAGGAACAAGGACTCTGCACTCTAAGGCAGACTCCAACTTGTTGAATGAGGGATCTGACAGCTTGGAAGTCCACAGCCTACTACCAGGAAGCAACATGAGGGCCAAGTGTCCACTGAAGAGATAGATCCCTAGGGTACCAAGGAGGAGCAGGCTTTGAGCCCTGATCAGTGCTCAGAGACGGACAGCCTGATCTATGACTGGCCCTCTGAGCGAAGACAGGAGAGCAGAAAGACAGCAAAAGGGGACACTTGAGACTTCAATGCTAGGCATCCCAATGGCACCTTCTAGCATTCCAGGAGCCCTTTCAAGGGAGAAATTACCAAACTCTTTTTACAGGAAAAACAGACCCCAAGCGTCAAGCAATTTCTCCAAGGTCACGGAACATCAGCTGCAGAATGGCTTTTCCTTTTGTACTGCCAGCTTCTGGTTCTTTCATAGTATAATTTTGCAGAAACTATCAGAAAACATTTTAAAAATACACTTTCAAAGCCGGAGAGATAGATCAGCAGTTAAAAGCACTTCCTGCTCTTCCAGAGGATCCAAGTTCAGTTCCCAATATCCACATGAGGTGCTTTAGCTACCTGTAATTCCACTCCAGGGAATCTGACATCTTCTTCTGGACTTTGCAGGTACTTGCACTCACCTATATATCCCCCACATAAACACACATGTATACATAATGTAAAAAATCTTTTAAAAACACCATTCTAGGCAATATACTGAATCAGAAGATGTAGGAACAATGCTCAGGAACCAAAATTCCCCTAGGTGATTGCTGACTGACCTACAACCAGAATGCTAACTGCTGGTCCAACACGAGGGCAGCGACTCACTCCACACCTCCGTAGGCCCCAACAGCTCTCCTGCTCTGCTTGCTTCTTCTTTCATGCTCCATCCTGCCCCATCTTTCTTCAGCTTTCCTAAGATGATGCTTTCATCATGAACACAGCAGCTCTGAGGCCTACCAAACACTCGGTATGACATTACTCATTTCAGCTCCTAAATCCTGATAAATTCCCTTCTTGCCTCCATCTCGCCCCCTACAGTGTTCTCTACCTGGCCACCACAGTTACTTTTCCTAGGCACACATGTGACCTTATTGTCTGAAAAATGAGAACTTTCAAGAAAAAAATTCCTGGGCACCACTCCAGATTCATTGACTTAGTATCTTGGAGCAGGCTTCAGATACTTGCCTAGGGGGTGGGTACAAGTGCACACGTGTGTGCACAAGTGTAAAGACCATGTGCTTTTTTTTTTCCCCTCTTATTTTATTTTATAATACCATTCAGTTCTACATATCAGCCACGGATTCCCTTGTTCTCCCCCGTCCTGGCCCCCTCCCCTTCCCCCCAGCCCACCCTCCATTCCCACCTCCTCCAGGGCAAAGCCTCCCCCGAGGACTGAGATCAACCTGGTAGACTCAGTCCAGGCAGGTCCAGTCCCCTCCTCCCAGACTGAGCCAAGTGTCCCTGCATAGGCCCCAGGTTTCAAACAGCCAACTCATGCAATCAGCACAGGACCCGGTACCACTGCCTAGATGCCTCCCAAACAGATCAAGCCAATCGACTGTCTCACCTATTCAGAGGGCCTGATCCAGTTGGGGGCCCCTCAGCCTTTGGTTCATAGTTCATGTGTTTCCATTTGTTTGGCTATTTGTCCCTGTGCTTTATCCAACCTTGGTTTCAACAATTCTCGTTCATATAAACCCTCCTCTTTCTCGATAATTAGACTCCCAGAGCTCCATCCAGGGCCTAGCCAGACCATGTGCTTTTATCAATCACTCTCCATCTTGGGTTTTGGGTCAGGGTCTAGTGGGATTTTATCTCTAGCAACCCACTGAGTCTATTTAATGAGCAAAGGAATTTATTTGGGGGTTAACTCACAAGACAGAATAAAGGCATTTGTCACAGGATCTTGGAAGGGCAAGGCATGGTCCAATGCTGTCTCTGGTGAGCTCTGCCCTGGTCCATTCCAGCATCCAAAAGCATGAGGTATCGAAGAGAGCACACATATGTGCATCCTAGGTCTTAAGGGTCCCCTAGCAGCCACATCCAAGAGGCATGTACCTCAAGGTCATAGGCAGGTGTAACAGTTACCTGCGATGCTTCATGGCTCAAAGAGCCACCCACTACAAGGGTCTCTCACTGAACCTGGAGCTCACCTTTAGATAGAATGTCTGGCTAGTGAGCCCCAGGGTTCCTGCTATCTCCGTCCCCTCCAATTCCTATGCTGGGGTTACAGGCAATCACCTCCATGATCAGCTTTGCATGTGGGTTCTGAGGGATCTAATTTAAGTCTTTGTTCTTGCACAGCAAACATGTTACTGAATTTTGAGTCATCTCCCTAATTCCTAGACATCTTCATTTTCCTAAGAGTAAATTATTATTCATCAAATGTTCACACACACCTTCAGACCTCTATGAAGTTAAGTATATACTTCTCAGCAGCAATGCTATCTGGTTTGGCTCATATAACAAGCTCAGCCAATGAGAAGGGGCAAGAGCAAGTCCTTAAAATGAGCCAGATGTACAGCCAATGTGGAAACACTCTGGACACTGTTCACATTCAAATTCCTCACCTGGTATATAAGACCTTTTATGATGTGGCCACTCTGTTTCCTCACTCATTGCCTTGACCCATCCTAGGATTAAACCCTGCTGACCCAAGTGGAAAATGTTCTTTTACATGACCACCCTTCTGCACATGCTGGTCTGGTCTACCTGGTCTCTGTCCTTTCATCACTTCACTCCAGGAGCACAGCATTCAGCACACAGGAAACACAGCTGCTCACTCCTCTGCAGTCAGAAAGCTAGACAGCAAGGCAAGCAGCCCTAGGTCTGGATCCCATCTCTCCCACTATCAGCAAGAGTTGGAACCGGTTCCCAGATTTCCCTGGACCAGGTCTCCTCACCCTCCTCTTACAGTGCTGCTGAGCTGCTGTTTCAGCAATGGGGACTGAACCAGGCCCTTGTGAATGCTGAGCACTTGGCTATTCTTCCAGCCTCTAACTCAGTTTCGTAGTAGTGAGGGAAAATGAAGTAAAGTGTCCAGCACAGAGCCGAGCACACAAACAAGGATCAAGAGCCTCTTATCCTCTCGGTGGATCCGTCCAGGGTCTAGCATAGGCTAGACTTAGAACAGAGACTTGGTGTTGATGGTGTGGATAAAGTGACCAGAGGCACTCTGTTTTGCTGTCCTTGCTTCAGACATGAGTACAAAGACTCCTTGGGTCAGATACATAAATACTGCATCTGTTGGCAACTGTACCTGTTTCTCTATGAGCCTGATGGTGTCCTCTGAGGTTTTGTCCTTTGATTTCTTCAGCTTATTCATTGCGTTAGTGCGAACCTTCCGTAAATTTTCTTTGGCCTTGTTGGTGTTCTGTTTGGCCAGTTTTACCAGCATTTCTCTGTGTTCCCTGGTTACTCTGAAAAGAAGACACACACACACACACACACAGATTTGAACACACTATTCTTTCTAGTAAGACACTGACCTCTAGCCAAGAATTTAACACTACTCTGTTCACTAGCTCAACAATCTACAGCCTTGACCTATCAGCTGATGACCTGACTCCTGACAGATACCAATGCACATGCTTAGTTCCTGATGAGTTATCTGGTAAAAGCAAGTAAGAGACATTACGGAACAGATAGGCTAGGTAGATCCGGAGTCAAAACTCAACCATGCTACTTACAAGATGCAGACTTGTCTTCTAAAACCCCCCAGCTGTCTAACGGGAATCAAAGGGGTGGAAGGAACTAAGATGATCATGTGACTCACTTACCATTGACCCTGACACATTTTAAATGTTCAATAAAAGGAACCAATCAGCCACAATTAGCTTTCTATTCCACAGCAATGTAAATGGGGGACAATCAGAAATAACACTATTGCTAAACTCTACATCACCCAACCGTCATCATCCTGATCTTTATAACACTCAGGATCATCTCAAAACTAACCTTCACTATCCTGATTACTATGACAAAATACTTAGGAATCACCTCAAAACCAAGAGATAGCATGAGTCCCCCTGTAACGCATAACAACTGCGGCACCAGTTGACTTAGAAAGCACCTTTGGAAGTATCCAGCATCTTACAAGGGCTTGGTAAATGCTATCAGCCTGTTATTGGTTCCTTTGTGTGTGGACCTGGCTGTCCTGGAACTCACTCTGTAGACCAGGCTGGTCTGGAACTCAGAGACCTGCCTGCCTCTGCCTCCTGAGTGCTGGGATTAAAGGTGTGTGCCACTCAGATAAATGTCAGTTTTTGTTATCAGCATCTTCATCATCATGACATTGAGCATAACCCGTGAAGAAAGGCATTTTACCGCACACAGCAGTTACTATCTCACATTTCATCATGACAACACAGCAGCACAGCACCGCATAAATGTGCTGCCTTCCTTTCTCCATCTTGCACACACTGAGTGCCAGGAGCTGAGGTAATGGATTTGGATGAAGACAATAGACCTTCATCCCGCTCCTATGGAACTTAGCTAAAGAGAGGCAAAAAGATAGTCATCAGAGTGTGAGAAGTGCTGTGGTAACCGAAGTAGGAAAAGAAAGGGGCCATACGTAACTGGATGTCAACATGCAGAAGATTGCAAATAGATCCATATCTGTCACCATGCACAAAACTCAAGTCCAAGTGGATAAAAGACCTCAACATAAATCCAGTTACACTGAACTTGATAGAAGAGAAAGTAGGAAGTAGTCTTGAATGCATTGGCACAGGAGACCACCCCCTAAATATAACACCAGTAGCACAGACACTGAGAGCGACAATTAATAAATGGGACCTCCTGAAACTGAGAAACTTTTGTAGAGGAAAGGACACAGTCAATAAGATAAAATGACAGCCTACAGAATGGGAAAAGATCTTCACCAACCCCACATCTGACAGAGAGCTGATCTCCAAAATATATAAAGAACTCAAAAAGCTAGACTTAAAAATACTGAACAATCCAATTAAAAAATGGGCTACAGAGTTTAACAGAGAATTCTCAACAGAAGAATCTCAAATGGCTGAAAGGCATTTAAGGAATTGCTCAACATCCTTAGTCATCAGGGAAATGCAAATCAAAACAATTCTGACACCTGTCAGAATGGCTACGATCAAAAACACTGGAGACAGTTTATGTTGGAGAAGATGTGGAGCAAGGGGAACACTCCTCCACTGTTGGTGGGAATGCAAACTTGTACAGCCACTCTGGAAATCAGTACGACGGTTTCTCAGAAAATTGGGAATACGTCTTCCTCAAGACCCAGTTACACCACTCTTGGGCATATACCCAAGGAATGCTCAATCTTACCACAAGGACACATGCTCAATTATGTTCATATCAGCATTATTTGTAATAGCCAGAACCTGGAAATAACTTAGATGCCCCTCAACTGAAGAATGGAAAAAGAAAATGTGGCAAATATACACAATGGAGTACTACTCAGCAGTTAAAAAAAATATCATGAAATTTTCAGGCAAATGGATGGAACTAGAAAATATCATCTTGAGTGAAGTAACCCAGACTCAGAAGGACAAACATAGTATGTACTCACTCATAAGTGGATACTACATGGAGGGAAGGGATGGCCAGACTGTAACCCACAACTCCAGAAAGGCTAGCTAACAGGGAAAGACCCTAGGAGGGACACAATGATGACCCTGCGAAGGAAAAGTGGATGAGATCTACATAAGTGGACTGTGTGTGTGTGTGGGGGGGGTGACAGAGGGCGAGGAGTGGGGGATGAGAACATAGGGAAATGGGAAGGTCAACCTGGAACAGGGACAGAGTGGGAGGGCAGGGAGGAAGATACCATGATAGATGAGGACATCATGGGAATAGGAAGAGGCAGGGTTCTGGGGAGGCTCTCAGGAATCTACAAGGATGACCCCACCTTGATCTGCTGACAGTGGTCCAGAGGATGCCTGGACCAGTCTACTCTAGTGACCAGTCTAGTGAATACCCTAATGGTCATCATAGAGCCCTTGTCCAGTGACTGATGGAGGCAGATGCAGAGATCCACAGCCAGGCACCAGGCACCAGGCTGAGCTCCAGGAATCCAACTGATGAGAGAGAGGAGGGATTCTGCAGGAGAGGGACGTCGAGATCATGATGGGAGGATGTGCAGAGATGACCAGCCACACTAGTGGAAGCCCATGAACTGTGGACTGGTGGCTGTGGAGCCCCCATGGGACTGGACTAGGTCTTCTGGATACAGAAGACAGGTGTTTGGCTCGAACTGTTTGGGGAGCACCCAGGCAGGGGGATTGGGATCTGTCCCTGGTCTATAGGCAGGCTTCTGGGAATCCGGTGCCTGCGGGGTGATGCCTTGCACAGCCTTTGTGCAGTGGGAAGGAGCTTGGACCTGCCTAGGCTCAGTGCGCTGGGCTCTGCTGACTCTCCATGGGAGACCTCAATTAGGGGGATGTGGGGATGTGGGTGGCTCGGGAAAGAGGGCTGGTGGTGGGGAAGGGAGGAAGGGGGATCTGTGGATGGTATGTGGAGTAACTAGAAAATTTCTTAATAAAGAAAAATTAAAAATGAAAAAAAAAAGAAAGAAAGAAAGAAAAGGAAGGAAGGAAGGAAGGAAGGAAGAAAGAAAGAAAGAAAGAAAGAAAGAAAGAAAGAAAGAAAGAAAGAAAGAAAGAAAGAAAGAAAGAAAGAAAGAAAGAAAGGGGGCCACAGAGGAGCAGCTAAGCCCAAAAGACATTCCTCGAGAAATGACTTCTAAATGTAGCAGGTGATGAGGTCCACTCACCACTACTCAGGGCTCTTGCTCACAGGCACAAGCAGAAACACATGTTCCTACCCTGAAATTAGACTGCAAAACTTGCATGATCTAAGGAAATGTGAGTAAAAATGTTGGGTATCAGCTCGGGGCAGAATCTTCCAGAGGCCACATTTGTTTCCCTGGGTCATAGCACAAGCTGAGATAGAATGCCCATCAGCTCAGGATGACTATGAAAAATAGTACCTAATACGTGGTTTGAGAAATGCATGTCTGTTGTTAACAATCCATGGTGAAGTATTATAAACCATGGTGACTGGGGACTCCTTGTTACTGCAGCATAATCCACACTATCCTAACTAATATACCTCACTTAATCTGAAGAATAAGTTCAAGTTTCTAGTGCTGGCAGAACAAGAAGGATTTCCAAGAAAAAGCATGTATAAAAGCTTTGAGGTACAAGGAAATCATGTTTCATTTGAGGACCCAGAAAGAGCAGATAAGAACAACAAATGGAGTAACGAGAGCTGAGGCTTGAAAGCTATATCCTGGATGGTCTTATTAGATCATGAACCCTGTCCTAGTCAGGTTACTACTGCTGTGATGAAACACCACAACCAAAAGCCACATGGGAGGAAAGGCTTTATTGGCTTACACTTCAGCATCACTGTTCATCACTGAAGGAGTTCAGGACAGGAACTCAAACAGGGCAGGATCCTGGCGCAAGGGGCTGGTTCAGACACTATGGAGGGATGCTGCTTACTGGCTTGCTCAGCCTGCCTTCTTATGGAACAGGACCACAAATCCAGGGATGGCACCACCCACAATGGGCTGGGCCTTCCCCTATCAACCATTAATTAAAATGCCCCCAGCTTGCCTATAGCCTGATCAATTCTCTGCCCTGAAGTGGTTATCACTGCAATGCTTCCTGACCCCTCAGATCAACAATCCTGAGTGAGTTGAGTCAGCACAGTCCCAAGTTCTAGGCATAGCAATGGTGATTCAGTGGCAGAACCCTCCCAAGTTCTGGGTACATGCTCAGTGTGTACTGGCAAAGGTGTATGTTAAATATTTCATGGCATCTACATATCCTTTTCTCCCATGACAAAAAGAATTTTAAGAAAAGCCAACCTCTGAAGACAAAGCAGACAGTTGAGTTAGGTGACCTCGCTAATCCCCTCCAAATCCCTCCTCAAATTAAGAGTTCCATTTTTCCTAAAGAAGAAACTGAGTCTCAGATGTTAAGTGACTGGCCCACGGGCTTGAGTGACAGAACTGGGATTCAGACCTAGATCTCTCTGGCCTGTATCCTTGTAATCTATTTCAAATAAATCACGAACTTTTGCTTCCAGGCAGAAAGCTTTCAAAGTCGTAATATGAAGCTTGGGATTGAAAAGGACAAAACCACTATGTCAGGAGTTTAGGGATTTGAATCTGATCTTGTTACTTTTATGGTTTTTAATTCACTGCACAAAAATCATGCTGACATGTTTAGGTTTCTTTTTTGTTTTGCCAAAGCATATGTCAGTATAAGGAAGGAACAGGAAAATTAAAACTTGATCCACTGGTTCAAAAAACCTAATCCTGCTGAAAAACTAGGAGGGGCAGAAAAAGAAACGAAGCTACCCTTCTAAAGGAAGGTTTGGGAAGAAATCTCTTAAATTTCTCCAAAAAGATCTTCTTGAAGTACTTCAATCTTGTGTTTTATACATAATTTGCAATAGGTATCTGACTATTGAGAAACCTTTAATAAAGAAAGCTAACTAACTTTTCACTGCTTTGTTTATATTTCAAATAGAAGAAAAAAGCCATGCATCTTGAAAAACATAAATTGGGATTCAAAAAGCCTCAAGAATAAAAAAAGGCTATCTAAAAAAATGAAATCATTATATGTAATGTAGCCTTAATACAATCTATTATTTTACATAAATGTTATTACCACCAACTAATATCAGTTTCTAACAGTGTATAACTATTACTGATATTGTCAAAAAACATGTTTTAGGATTCAAATACACAGCCAACTGTCAAAAAATATATTAGGAGGCCGGGCGTTGGCAGCGCATGCCTTTAATCCCAGCATTCAGGAGGCAGAGCCAGGCGGATCTCTGTGAGTTCGAGGCCAGCCTGGGCTACAGAGTGAGTTCCAGGACAGGCACCAAAACTACACAGAGAAACCCTGTCTCGAAGGAAATACAGTAGGAATAGGGAGAGAGGTGAGAAGAGCTAGATACTGGGCACAGAAAGGCCCAACAGGAAGAAGGGCAGATGCACTGGTGGATACTGAGCTTGTACTGCACAGTAAATATGAGAACAGACACCTAGGGCAACGGCTAAGCGCTGGTTTTGAAGTCAGACCCATTTTATTACCATCTGTGTCAGCAGAAGACAGTCATCCGTGAGAAAGCTACTTAATCAAAGAAGACGAAAAAGGACATCTCACAGAGTGGTTCAGAGAAGCAGGTACAGCAGACAGAATGTTCCAACAGAGAAAGCAGCACATAGTAGCCTCAAATACATGATAGTGTTTATGGATGTCTTAATCAAACACATTTAATTGCTTCCTCATGAAGCAACAAGAGCACATCTGTTTTAGAAAAAGAAACATACCACATTATATTATGGAAATGTCCTAATCCCTTTCTAGTCCAGTGATTAATACATCTGATCCTCTGCAGCTCACATTCATGGGGCTCGGTACTCATGTTTGTGTTCCAGGCGCCTGAGTGTCCACTCTAAATTGTGCCTACTTGCTTCTCAAGCAATGGCTGAGCCCCTTAACCCCATGCCAGATCCTGTGCTGGCTGACACACTTGATAGGAGAGGGATGCAAGTCTTTTCCCAGAGACTGAAAAAAGGCAGTGTGACCAGAGTGGAGAAAGCAGGAGGTAAGGATGTCCACAGCGAGGAGGCTGACAGGTGCAAAACCACACAAGCACTCCAATGTCATACTGAGTTATATGTGTGTGCAATGGGATGTTATCCAGCCTTCAAGAGGAATGTGATACTGATACATGTACACATGGATAAATCCAAGTGAAACAACCCCAAAAGAAGGACACACGTTGCATGACTCCATCTCTATAAGCTTTCTAGAATAGTCAGAGTCAGAGGGGCAGAAAGCAGAATGGTTCCCAGGAACTATGCATGTATAACTTTTTGATATATACAATTTCAGCTTTATAAGATGAAAAGCATTGACACTTAAACTGACAAAGTTTTTAATGTTTATTTTATCAAAAAAATTATTTTTGAGACAGGGTTTCTCTGTGTAGCTTTGGCTGTCCCTAGAACTTGCTCTGTAGATCAGGCTGGCCTCGAACTCAGAGATCTGCCTGTCTCTGCTCCTCTGGGATTAAAGGCATGCACCACCACTACCTGGCTCATTTTTTTTGTTTGTTTGTTTGTTTGTTTTTTTAAGGGGAAGAGTACTAGTAGATTCTTCTACAAACAATGTGACACACCACAAAAGAGGCTCAGGAGGTAAAGGAAACCCAACTAGACTGGTATTTGTATGGAGAGCAGTGTGCACACCCTATCTAAGCACAGGGAGACTGTGCAGAAGCCCCTGGGCAGAGAGGGAAGCGGAGGCCCACCCCGCAGCAGCTTCTTGGCTGGGGGATGAAGACCGCAGCCTTTTCCGCTGTAGTCACAGAGTCCGCCCAGCACGGTACAGGAGTTTTGGCTGAGCCGGCAGGGTCATACTTTGTTTGCACAAACTCCACAAACAGGTCTTCCAGTAACATCCTGGTGGGGGCCTTCCTGCAGAATTCCTTGAGCATGTTCCCATGAACAATAAGCAGAGGGCATGCCCCGCTGGTAACCAACACACAGAAAAACCCACTGGCTGAAACGATACTTCCCATTGTTTCTACCAAACAGGACACATGTACAACGCTATACACCACCCAGGGAAATCCCTGCTGAGTTGGGTCATTACAGCAAAACCCACTTATGATGTCTTTGGTCACTTAAAAAGTGGCACCAAACACAGAAAGATGAGCTTGTCCTAGGGCTCTGCCACTTGCTGGCTTCCAAACTTTGAATGCTCTATGCAACCCCTCCAAACTCAGTTTCCTCGTGTTTAGAACAGTATGGCTACGAAGAGGAGGCAAGGATGAAATGAAATGATGGGTGG